>NW_027438588.1:0-61877 GCF_000715075.1 Nicotiana tabacum
CTTTCAGGCTGCATTAGAGTTTTAAACCCTAAACTGAACTTTTTCTTTCAGTCAGCATTAGGGTTTTAAACCCTAAACTGAACTTTTCCTTTTAGTCAGCATTAGGGTTTTAAACCCTAAACTGAACTTTTTCCTTTCAGCCAGCATTAGGGTTTTAAACCCTAAACTGAGCTTTTCCATGCAATCAGCATTAGGGTTTAAACCCTAAACTGAACTTTTCCTTTTAGTCAGCATTAGGGTTTTAAACCCTAAACTGAACTTTTTCCTTTCAGCCAGCATTAGGGTTTTAAACCCTAAACTGAGCTTTTCCATGCAATCAGCATTAGGGTTTTAAACCCTAAACTGAATTTTCCTTCCAGTCAGCTTAGGGTTTTAAACCCTAAACTGAATTCTCCTTTTAGTCAGCATTAGGTTTTTAACCCCTAAACTGAATTCTCCTTTTAGTCAGCATTAGGGTTTTAAACCCTAAACTGAACTTTTCCTTTCAGCCAGCATTAGGGTTTTAAAACCCTAAACTGAGCTTTTCCATGTAATCAGCATTAGTGTTTTAAACCCTAAACTGAATTTTCCTTTTAGTCAGCATTAGGGTTTTAAACCCTAAACTAAATTTTTCCTTTAGTCAGCATTAGGGTTTTAAACCCTAAACTGAACTTTTTCCTTTCAGCCAGCATTAGGGTTTTAAACCCTAAACTGAGCTTTTCCATGCAATCAGCATTAGGGTTTTAAACCCTAAACTGAATTTTCCTTTTAGTCAGCATTAGGGTTTTAAACCCTAAACTGAGCTTTTCCATGTAATCAGTATTAGGGTTTTAAACCCTAAACTGAATTTACCTTTTAGTCAGCATTAGGGTTTTAAACCCTAAATTGAGCTTTTCCATGTAATCAGCATTAGGGTTTTAAACCCTAAACTGAACTTTTTCTTTCAGTCAGCATTAGGGTTTTAAACCCTAAACTGAACTTTTCCTTTTAGTCAGCATTAGGGTTTTAAACCCTAAACTGAACTTTTTCCTTTCAGCCAACATTAGGGTTTTAAACCCTAAACTGAGCTTTTCCATGCAATCAACATTAGTGTTTTAAACCCTAAACTGAATTTTCCTTTTGGTCAGCATTAGGGTTTTAAACCCTAAACTGAACTTTTTCCATTCAGCCAGCATTATGGTTTTAAACCCTAAACTGAGCTTTTCCATGTAATCAGCATTAGGGTTTTAAACCCTAAAATGAATTTTCCTTTTAGTCAGCATTAGGGTTTTAAACCCTAAACTGAACTTTTCCTTCCAGTCAGCATTAGGGTTTTAAAC
The DNA here is from genome assembly GCF_000715075.1 of Nicotiana tabacum. Classification (NCBI taxonomy): domain Eukaryota; kingdom Viridiplantae; phylum Streptophyta; class Magnoliopsida; order Solanales; family Solanaceae; genus Nicotiana; species Nicotiana tabacum. The sequence goes on from NW_027438588.1 coordinate 1,299, forward strand.
CCTAAACTGAACTTTTTCTTTCAGTCAGCATTAGGGTTTTAAACCCTAAACTGAACTTTTTCCATTCAGCCAGCATTAGGGTTTTAAACCCTAAACTGAGCTTTTCCATGCAATCAGCATTAGGGTTTTAAACCCTAAACTGAATTTTCCTTTTAGTCAGCATTAGGGTTTTAAACCCTAAACTGAACTTTTCCTTTCAGCCAGCATTAGGGTTTTAAAACCCTAAACTGAGCTTTTTCATGTAATCAGCATTAGGGTTTTAAACCCTAAACTGAATTTTCCTTTTAGTTAGCATTAGGATTTTAAACCCTAAACTGAATTTTCCTTTTAGTCAGCATTAGGGTTTTAAACCCTAAACTGAACTTTTCCTTCCAGTCAGTATTAGGGTTTTAAACCCTAAACTGAACTTTCCCTTTTAGTCAGCATTAGGGTTTTAAACCCTAAACTGAATTCTCCTTTTAGTCAGCATTAGGGTTTTAAACCCTAAACTGAACTTTTCCTTTCAGCCAGCATTAGGGTTTTAAAACCCTAAACTGAGCTTTTCCATGTAATCAGCATTAGTGTTTTAAACCCTAAACTGAATTTTCCTTTTAGTCAGCATTAGGGTTTTAAACCCTAAACTAAATTTTTCCTTTAGTCAGCATTAGGGTTTTAAACCCTAAACTGAACTTTTTCATTTCAGCCAGCATTAGGGTTTTAAACCCTAAACTGAGCTTTTCCATGCAATCAGCATTAGGGTTTTAAACCCTAAACTGAATTTTCCTTTTAGTCAGCATTAGGGTTTTAAACCCTAAACTGAGCTTTTCCATGTAATCAGTATTAGGGTTTTAAACCCTAAACTGAATTTACCTTTTAGTCAGCATTAGGGTTTTAAACCCTAAATTGAGCTTTTCCATGTAATCAGCATTAGGGTTTTAAACCCTAAACTGAACTTTTTCTTTCAGTCAGCATTAGGGTTTTAAAACCTAAACTGAACTTTTCCTTTTAGTCAGCATTAGGGTTTTAAACCCTAAACTGAACTTTTTCCTTTCAGCCAGCATTAGGGTTTTAAACCCTAAACTGAGCTTTTCCATGCAATCAGCATTAGAGTTTTAAACCCTAAACTGAACTTTTCCTTTTAGTCAGCATTAGGGTTTTAAACCCTAAACTGAACTTTTTCCTTTCAGCCAGCATTAGGGTTTTAGACCCTAAACTGAGCTTTTCCATGCAATCAGCATTAGGGTTTTAAACCCTAAACTGAATTTTCCTTTTAGTCAGCATTAGGGTTTTAAACCCTAAACTGAACTTTTTCCATTCAGCCAGCATTAGGGTTTTAAACCCTAAACTGAGCTTTTCCATACAATCAGCATTAGGGTTTTAAACCCTAAACTGAACTTTTTCCTTTCAGCCAGCATTAAGGTTTTAAACCCTAAATTGAGCTTTTCCATGCAATCAGCATTAGGGTTTTAAACCCTAAACTGAACTTTTCCTTCCAGTCAGCATTATGGTTTTAAACCCTAAACTGAACTTTTTCTTTTAGTCAGCATTAGAGTTTTAAACCCTAAACTGAACTTTTTCTTTCAGTCAGCATTAGGGTTTTAAACCCTAAACTGAACTTTTCCTTTTAGTCAGCATTAGGGTTTTAAACCTAAACTGAACTTTTTCCTTTCAGCCAGCATTAGGGTTTTAAACCCTAAACTGAGCTTTTCCATGCAATCAGCATTAGGGTTTAAACCCTAAACTGAACTTATCCTTTTAGTCAGCATTAGGGTTATAAACCCTAAACTGAACTTTTTCCTTTCAGCCAGAATTAGGGTTTTAAACCCTAAACTGAGCTTTTCCATGCAATCAGCATTAGGGTTTTAAACCCTAAACTGAATTTTCCTTTTAGTCAGCATTAGGGTTTTAAACCCTAAACTGAACTTTTTCCATTCAGCCAGCATTAGGGTTTTAAACCCTAAACTGAGCTTTTCCATGCAATCAGCATTAGGGTTTTAAACCCTAAACTGAACTTTTCCTTTCAGCCAACATTAGGGTTTTAAACCCTAAACTGAGCTTTTTCATGTAATCAGCATTAGGGTTTTAATCCCTAAACTGAATTTTCCTTTTAGTCAGCATTAGGGTTTTAAACCCTAAACTGAACTTTTTCCTTTCAGCCAGCATTAGAGTTTTAAACCCTAAACTGAGCTTTTCCATGCAATCAGCATTAGGGTTTTAAACCCTAAACTGAATTTTCCTTTTAGTCAGCATTAGGGTTTTAAACCCTAAACTGAACCTTTTCCATTCAGCCAGCATTAGGGTTTTAAACCCTAAACTCAGTTTTCCATGTAATCAGCATTAGGGTTTTAAACCTCAAACTGAACTTTTCCTTTTAGTCAGCATTAGGGTTTTAAACCCTAAACTGAACTTTTTCCTTTCAGCCAGCATTAGGGTTTTAAACCCTAAACTAAGCTTTTCCATGCAATCAGCATTAGGGTTTTAAACCCTAAACTGAACTTTTCCTTTTAGTCAGCATTAGGGTTTTAAACCCTAAACTGAACTTTTTCCTTTCAGCCAGCATTAGGGTTTTAAACCCTAAACTTAGCTTTTCCATGCAATCAGCATTAGGGTTTTAAACCCTAAACTGAACTTTTCCTTCCAGTCAGCATTAGGGTTTTAAATCCTAAACTGAACTTTTTCTTTCAGTCAGCATTAGGGTTTTAAACCCTAAACTAAACTTTTTCTTTCAGTCAGTATTAGGGTTTTAAACCCTAAACTGAACTTTTCCTTTTAGTCAGCATTAGGGTTTTAAACCCTAAACTGAACTTTTTCTTTCAGGCTGCATTAGAGTTTTAAACCCTAAACTGAACTTTTTCTTTCAGTCAGCATTAGGGTTTTAAACCCTAAACTGAACTTTTCCTTTTAGTCAGCATTAGGGTTTTAAACCCTAAACTGAACTTTTTCTTTTCAGCCAGCATTAGGGTTTTAAACCCTAAACTGAGCTTTTCCATGCAATCAGCATTAGGGTTTAAACCCTAAACTGAACTTTTCCTTTTAGTCAGCATTAGGGTTTTAAACCCTAAACTGAACTTTTTCCTTTCAGCCAGCATTAGGGTTTTAAACCCTAAACTGAGCTTTTCCATGCAATCAGCATTAGGGTTTTAAACCCTAAACTGAATTTTCCTTTTAGTCAGCATTAGGGTTTTAAACCCTAAACTGAACTTTTTCCATTCAGCCAGCATTAGGGTTTTAAACCCTAAACTAAGCTTTTCCATGCAATCAGCATTAGGGTTTTAAACCCTAAACTGAATTTTCCTTTTAGTCAGCATTAGGGTTTTAAACCCTAAACTGAACCTTTTCCATTCAGCCAGCATTAGGGTTTTAAACCCTAAACTGAGTTTTCCATGTAATCAGCATTAGGGTTTTAAACCCTAAACTGAACTTTTCCTTTTAGTCAGCATTAGGGTTTTAAACCCTAAACTGAACTTTTTCCTTTCAGCTAGCATTAGGGTTTTAAACCCTAAACTAAGCTTTTCCATGCAATCAGCATTAGGGTTTTAAACCCTAAACTGAACTTTTCCTTTTAGTCAGCATTAGGGTTTTAAACCCTAAACTGAACTTTTTCCTTTCAGCCAGCATTAGGGTTTTAAACCCTAAACTTAGCTTTTCCATGCAATCAGCATTAGGGTTTTAAACCCTAAACTGAACTTTTCCATCCAGTCAGCATTAGGGTTTTAAACCCTAAACTGAACTTTTTCTTTCAGTCAGCATTAGGGTTTTAAACCCTAAACTAAACTTTTTCTTTCAGTCAGCATTAGGGTTTTAAACCCTAAACTGAACTTTTCCTTTTAGTCAGCATTAGGGTTTTAAACCCTAAACTGAACTTTTTCTTTCAGGCTGCATTAGAGTTTTAAACCCTAAACTGAACTTTTTCTTTCAGTCAGCATTAGGGTTTTAAACCCTAAACTGAACTTTTCCTTTTAGTCAGCATTAGGGTTTTAAACCCTAAACTGAACTTTTTCCTTTCAGCCATCATTAGGGTTTTAAACCCTAAACTGAGCTTTTCCATGCAATCAGCATTAGGGTTTAAACCCTAAACTGAACTTTTCCTTTTAGTCAGCATTAGGGTTTTAAACCCTAAACTGAGCTTTTCTATGCAATCAGCATTAGGGTTTTAAACCCTAAACTGAATTTTCCTTTTAGTCAGCATTAGGGTTTTAAACCCTAAACTGAACTTTTTCCATTCAGCCAGCATTAGGGTTTTAAACCCTAAACTGAGCTTTTCCATGCAATCAGCATTAGGGTTTTAAACCCTAAACTGAACTTTTTCCATTCAGCCAACATTAGGGTTTTAAACCCTAAACTGAGCTTTTCCATGCAATCAGCATTAGGGTTTTAAACCCTAAACTAAATTTTCCTTCTAGTCAGCATTATGGTTTTAAACCCTAAACTGAACTTTTCCTTTCAGCCAGCATTAGGGTTTTAAACCCTAAACTGAGCTTTTCCATGTAATCAGCATTAGGGTTTTAAACCCTAAACTGAATTTTCCTTTTAGTCAGCATTAGGGTTTTAAACCCTAAACTGAACTTTTTCCTTTCAGCCAGCATTAGGGATTTAAACCCTAAACTGAACTTTTTCTTTCAGTCAGCATTAGGGTTATAAACCCTAAACTGAATTTTCCTTTTAGTCAGCATTAGGGTTTTAAACCCTAAACTGAACTTTTTCCATTCAGCCAGCATTAGGGTTTTAAACCCTAAACTGAACTTTTTCCTTTCAGCCAGCATTAGAGTTTTAAACCCTAAACTGAGCTTTTCCATGCAATCAGCATTAGGGTTTTAAACCCTAAACTGAATTTTCCTTTTAGTCAGCATTAGGGTTTTAAACCCTAAACTGAACCTTTTCCATTCAGCCAGCATTAGGGTTTTAAACCCTAAACGCAGTTTTCCATGTAATCAGCATTAGGGTTTTAAACCCTAAACTGAACTTTTCCTTTTAGTCAGCATTAGGGTTTTAAACCCTAAACTGAACTTTTTCCTTTCAGCCAGCATTAGGGTTTTAAACCCTAAACTAAGCTTTTCCATGCAATCAGCATTAGGGTTTTAAACCCTAAACTGAACTTTTCCTTTTAGTCAGCATTAGGGTTTTAAACCCTAAACTGAACTTTTTCCTTTCAGCCAGCATTAGGGTTTTAAACCCTAAACTTAGCTTTTCAATGCAATCAGCATTAGGGTTTTAAACCCTAAACTGAATTTTCCTTTTAGTCAGCATTAGGGTTTTAAACCCTAAACTGAACTTTTTCCATTCAGCCAGCATTAGGGTTTTAAACGCTAAACTGAGCTTTTCCATGCAATCAGCATTAGGGTTTTAAACCCTAAACTGAACTTTTTCCTTTCAGCCAGCATTAAGGTTTTAAACCCTAAACTGAGCTTTTTCATGCAATCAGCATTAGGGTTTTAAACCCTAAACTGAGCTTTTCCATGTAATCAGCATTAGGGTTTTAAACCCTAAACTGAATTTTCCTTTTGGTCAGCATTAGGGTTTTAAACCCTAAACTGAACTTTTCTATCCAGTCAGCATTAGGGTTTTAAACCCTAAACTGAACTTTTTCTTTCAGTCAGCATTAGGGTTTTAAACCCTAAACTGAACTTTTTCTTTCAGTCAGCATTAGGGTTTTAAAACCTAAACTGAACTTTTCCTTTTAGTCAGCATTAGGGTTTTAAACCCTAAACTGAACTTTTTCCTTTCAGCCAGCATTAGGGTTTTAAACCCTAAACTGAGCTTTTCCATGCAATCAGCATTAGAGTTTTAAACCCTAAACTGAACTTTTCCTTTTAGTCAGCATTAGGGTTTTAAACCTAAACTGAACTTTTTCCTTTCAGCCAGCATTAGGGTTTTAAACCCTAAATTGAGCTTTTCCATGCAATCAGCATTAGGGTTTGAAACCCTAAACTGAATTTTCTTTTTAGTCAGCATTAGGGTTTTAAACCCTAAACTGAACTTTTTCCATTCAGCCAGCATTAGGGTTTTAAACCCTAAACTGAGCTTTTCCATGCAATCAGCATTACGGTTTTAAACCCTAAACTGAACTTTTTCCTTTCAGCCAGCATTAAGGTTTTAAACCCTAAACTGAGCTTTTCCATGCAATCAGCATTAGGGTTTTAAACCCTAAACTGAACTTTTCCTTCCAGTCAGCATTAGGGTCTTAAACCCTAAACTGAACTTTTTCTTTCAGTCAGCATTAGGGTTTTAAACCCTAAACTGAACTTTTTCTTTCAGTCAGCATTAGGGTTTTATACCCTAAACTGAACTTTTCCTTTTAGTCAGCATTAGGTTTTAAACCCTAAACTGAACTTTTTCTTTCAGGCTGCATTAGAGTTTTAAACCCTAAACTGAACTTTTTCTTTCAGTCAGCATTAGGGTTTTAAACCCTAAACTGAACTTTTCCTTTTAGTCAGCATTAGGGTTTTAAACCCTAAACTGAACTTTTTCCTTTCAGCCAGCATTAGGGTTTTAAACCCTAAACTGAGCTTTTCCATGCAATCAGCATTAGGGTTTAAACCCTAAACTGAACTTTTCCTTTTAGTCAGCATTAGGGTTTTAAACCCTAAACTGAACTTTTTCCTTTCAGCCAGCATTAGGGTTTTAAACCCTAAACTGAGCTTTTCTATGCAATCAGCATTAGGGTTTTAAACCCTAAACTGAATTTTCCTTTTAGTCAGCATTAGGGTTTTAAACCCTAAACTGAACTTTTTCCATTCAGCCAGCATTAGGGTTTTAAACCCTAAACTGAGCTTTTCCATGCAATCAGCATTAGGGTTTTAAACCCTAAACTGAACTTTTTCCATTCAGCCAGCATTAGGGTTTTAAACCCTAAACTGAGCTTTTCCATGCAATCAGCATTAGGGTTTTAAACCCTAAACTAAATTTTCCTTCTAGTCAGCATTATGGTTTTAAACCCTAAACTGAACTTTTCCTTTCAGCCAGCATTAGGGTTTTAAACCCTAAACTGAGCTTTTCCATGTAATCAGCATTAGGGTTTTAAACCCTAAACTGAATTTTCCTTTTAGTCAGCATTAGGGTTTTAAACCCTAAACTGAACTTTTTCCTTTCAACCAGCATTAGGGATTTAAACCCTAAACTGAACTTTTTCTTTCAGTCAGCATTAGGGTTATAAACCCTAAACTGAATTTTCCTTTTAGTCAGCATTAGGGTTTTAAACCCTAAACTGAACTTTTTCCATTCAGCCAGCATTAGGATTTTAAACCCTAAACTGAGCTTTTCCATGCAATCAGCATTAGGGTTTTAAACCCTAAACTGAACTTTTTCCTTTCAGCCAGCATTAGGGTTTTAAACCCTAAACTGAGCTTTTCCATGCAATCAGCATTAGGGTTTTAAACCCTAAACTGAACTTTTTCCATTCATCCAGCATTAGGGTTTTAAACCCTAAACTGAGCTTTTCCATGTAATCAGCATTAGTGTTTTAAACCCTAAACTGAATTTTCCTTTTAGTCAGCATTAGGGTTTTAAACCCTAAACTGAACTTTTTCCATTCAGCCAGCATTAGGGTTTTAAACCCTAAACTGAGCTTTTCCATGCAATCAGCATTAGGGTTTTAAACCCTAAACTGAACTTTTTCCATTCATCCAGCATTAGGGTTTTAAACCCTAAACTGAGCTTTTCCATGTAATCAGCATTAGTGTTTTAAACCCTAAACTGAATTCTCCTTTTAGTCAGCATTAGGGTTTTAAACCCTAAACTTAACTTTTCCTTTTAGCCAGCATTAGGGTTTTAAAACCCTAAACTGAGCTTTTCCATGTAATCAGCATTAGTGTTTTAAACCCTAAACTGAATTTTCCTTTTAGTCAGCATTAGGGTTTTAAACCGTAAACTAAATTTTTCCTTTAGTCAGCATTAGGGTTTTAAACCCTAAACTGAACTTTTTCATTTCAGCCAGCATTAGGGTTTTAAACCCTAAACTGAGCCTTTCAATGCAATCAACATTAGGGTTTTAAACCCTAAACTGAATTTTCCTTTTAGTCAGCATTAGGGTTTTAAACCCTAAACTGAGCTTTTCCATGTAATCAGTATTAGGGTTTTAAACCCTAAACTGAATTTACCTTTTAGTCAGCATTAGGGTTTTAAACCCTAAATTGAGCTTTTCCATGTAATCAGCATTAGGGTTTTAAACCCTAAACTGAACTTTTTCTTTCAGTCAGCATTAGGGTTTTAAAACCTAAACTGAACTTTTCCTTTTAGTCAGCATTAGGGTTTTAAACCCTAAACTGAACTTTTTCCTTTCAGCCAGCATTAGGGTTTTAAACCCTAAACTGAGCTTTTCCATGCAATCAGCATTAGGTTTTAAACCCTAAACTGAACTTTTCCTTTTAGTCAGCATTAGGGTTTTAAACCCTAAACTGAGCTTTTTCCATTCAGCCAGCATTAGGGTTTTAAACCCTAAACTGAGCTTTTCCATACAATCAGCATTAGGGTTTTAAACCCTAAACTGAACTTTTTCCTTTCAGCCAGCATTAAGGTTTTAAACCCTAAACTGAGCTTTTCCATGCAATCAGCATTAGGGTTTTAAACCCTAAACTGAACTTTTCCTTCCAGTCAGCATTATGGTTTTAAACCCTAAACTGAACTTTCTCTTTTAGTCAGCATTAGAGTTTTAAACCCTAAACTGAACTTTTTCTTTCAGTCAGCATTAGGGTTTTAAACCCTAAACTGAACTTTTCCTTTTAGTCAGCATTAGGGTTTTAAACCTAAACTGAACTTTTTCCTTTCAGCCAGCATTAGGGTTTTAAACCCTAAACTGAGCTTTTCCATGCAATCAGCATTAGGGTTTAAACCCTAAACTGAACTTTTCCTTTTAGTCAGCATTAGGGTTTTAAACCCTAAACTGAACTTTTTCCTTTCAGCCAGCATTAGGGTTTTAAACCCTAAACTGAGCTTTTCCATGCAATCAGCATTAGGGTTTTAAACCCTAAACTGAATTTTCCTTTTAGTCAGCATTAGGGTTTTAAACCCTAAACTGAACTTTTTCCATTCAGCCAGCATTAGGGTTTTAAACCCTAAACTGAGCTTTTCCATGCAATCAGCATTAGGGTTTTAAACCCTAAACTGAACTTTTCCTTTCAGCCAACATTAGGGTTTTAAACCCTAAACTGAGCTTTTCCATGTAATCAGCATTAGGGTTTTAAACCCTAAACTGAATTTTCCTTTTAGTCAGCATTAGGGTTTTAAACCCTAAACTGAACTTTTTCCTTTCAGCCAGCATTAGAGTTTTAAACCCTAAACTGAGCTTTTCCATGCAATCAGCATTAGGGTTTTAAACCCTAAACTGAATTTTCCTTTTAGTCAGCATTAGGGTTTTAAACCCTAAACTGAACCTTTTCCATTCAGCCAGCATTAGGGTTTTAAACCCTAAACGCAGTTTTCCATGTAATCAGCATTAGGGTTTTAAACCCTAAACTGAACTTTTCCTTTTAGTCAGCATTAGGGTTTAAAACCCTAAACTGAACTTTTTCCTTTCAGCCAGCATTAGGGTTTTAAACCCTAAACTAAGCTTTTCCATGCAATCAGCATTAGGGTTTTAAACCCTAAACTGAACTTTTCCTTTTAGTCAGCATTAGGGTTTTAAACCCTAAACTGAACTTTTTCCTTTCAGCCAGCATTAGGGTTTTAAACCCTAAACTTAGCTTTTCCATGCAATCAGCATTAGGGTTTTAAACCCTAAACTGAACTTTTCCTTCCAGTCAGCATTAGGGTTTTAAATCCTAAACTGAACTTTTTCTTTCAGTCAGCATTAGGGTTTTAAACCCTAAACTAAACTTTTTCTTTCAGTCAGTATTAGGGTTTTAAACCCTAAACTGAACTTTTCCTTTTAGTCAGCATTAGGGTTTTAAACCCTAAACTGAACTTTTTCTTTCAGGCTGCATTAGAGTTTTAAACCCTAAACTGAACTTTTTCTTTCAGTCAGCATTAGGGTTTTAAACCCTAAACTGAACTTTTCCTTTTAGTCAGCATTAGGGTTTTAAACCCTAAACTGAACTTTTTCCTTTCAGCCAGCATTAGGGTTTTAAACCCTAAACTGAGCTTTTCCATGCAATCAGCATTAGGGTTTAAACCCTAAACTGAACTTTTCCTTTTAGTCAGCATTAGGGTTTTAAACCCTAAACTGAACTTTTTCCTTTCAGCCAGCATTAGGGTTTTAAACCCTAAACTGAGCTTTTCCATGCAATCAGCATTAGGGTTTTAAACCCTAAACTGAATTTTCCTTTTAGTCAGCATTAGGGTTTTAAACCCTAAACTGAACTTTTTCCATTCAGCCAGCATTAGGGTTTTAAACCCTAAACTAAGCTTTTCCATGCAATCAGCATTAGGGTTTTAAACCCTAAACTGAATTTTCCTTTTAGTCAGCATTAGGGTTTTAACCCTAAACTGAACCTTTTCCATTCAGCCAGCATTAGGGTTTTAAACCCTAAACTAAACTTTTTCTTTCAGTCAGTATTAGGGTTTTAAACCCTAAACTGAACTTTTCCTTTTAGTCAGCATTAGGGTTTTAAACCCTAAACTGAACTTTTTCTTTCAGGCTGCATTAGGGTTTTAAACCCTAAACTGAACTTTTTCTTTTAGTCAGCATTAGGGTTTTAAACCCTAAACTGAACTTTTCCTTTTAGTCAGCATTAGGGTTTTAAACCCTAAACTGAACTTTTTCGTTTCAGCCAGCATTAGGGTTTTAAACCCTAAACTTAGCTTTTCCATGCAATCAGCATTAGGGTTTTAAACCCTAAACAGAACTTTTCCTTCCAGTCAGCATTAGGGTTTTAAACCCTAAACTGAACTTTTTCTTTCAGTCAGCATTAGGGTTTTAAACCCTAAACTAAACTTTTTCTTTCAGTCGGCATTAGGGTTTTAAACCCTAAACTGAATTTTCCTTTTAGTCAGCATTAGGGTTTTAAACCCCAAACTGAACTTTTTCTTTCAGGCTGCATTAGAGTTTTAAACCCTAAACTGAACTTTTTCTTTCAGTCAGCATTAGGGTTTTAAACCCTAAACTGAACTTTTCCTTTTAGTCAGCATTAGGGTTTTAAACCCTAAACTGAACTTTTCCCTTTCAGCCAGCATTATGGTTTTAAACCCTAAACTGAGCTTTTCCATGCAATCAGCATTAGGGTTTAAACCCTAAACTGAACTTTTCCTTTTAGTCAGCATTAGGGTTTTAAACCCTAAACTGAACTTTTTCCTTTCAGCCAGCATTAGGGTTTTAAACCCTAAACTGAGCTTTTCCATGCAATCAGCATTAGGGTTTTAAACCCTAAACTGAATTTTCCTTCCAGTCAGCATTAGGGTTTTAAACCCTAAACTGAATTCTCCTTTTAGTCAGCATTAGGGTTTTAAACCCTAAACTGAATTCTCCTTTTAGTCAGCATTAGGGTTTTAAACCCTAAACTGAACTTTTCCTTTCAGCCAGCATTAGGGTTTTAAAACCCTAAACTGAGCTTTTCCATGTAATCAGCATTAGTGTTTTAAACCCTAAACTGAATTTTCCTTTTAGTCAGCATTAGGGTTTTAAACCCTAAACTAAATTTTTCCTTTAGTCAGCATTAGGGTTTTAAACCCTAAACTGAACTTTTTCCTTTCAGCCAGCATTAGGGTTTTAAACCCTAAACTGAGCTTTTCCATGCAATCAACATTAGGGTTTTAAACCCTAAACTGAATTTTCCTTTTAGTCAGCATTAGGGTTTTAAACCCTAAACTGAGCTTTTCCATGTAATCAGTATTAGGGTTTTAAACCCTAAACTGAATTTACCTTTTAGTCAGCATTAGGGTTTTAAACCCTAAATTGAGCTTTTCCATGTAATCAGCATTAGGGTTTTAAACCCTAAACTGAACTTTTTCTTTCAGTCAGCATACGGGTTTTAAACCCTAAACTGAACTTTTCCTTTTAGTCAGCATTAGGGTTTTAAACCCTAAACTGAACTTTTTCCTTTCAGCCAGCATTAGGGTTTTAAACCCTAAACTGAGCTTTTCCATGCAATCAACATTAGTGTTTTAAACCCTAAACTGAATTTTCCTTTTAGTCAGCATTAGGGTTTTAAACCATAAACTGAACTTTTTCCATTCAGCCAGCATTATGGTTTTAAACCCTAAACTGAGCTTTTCCATGTAATCAGCATTAGGGTTTTAAACCCTAAAATGAATTTTCCTTTTAGTCAGCATTAGGGTTTTAAACCCTAAACTGAACTTTTCCTTCCAGTCAGCATTAGAGTTTTAAACCCTAAACTGAACTTTTTCTTTCAGTCAGCATTAGGGTTTTAAACCCTAAACTGAACTTTTTCTTTCAGTCAGCATTAGGGTTTTAAACTCTAAACTTAGCTTTTCCATGCAATCAGCATTAGGGTTTTAAACCCTAAACTGAACTTTTTCCATTCAGCCAGCATTAGGGTTTTAAACTCTAAACTGAGCTTTTCCATGCAATCAGCATTAGGGTTTTAAACCCTAAACTGAATTTTCCTTTTAGTCAGCATTAGGGTTTTAAACCCTAAACTGAACTTTTCCTTTCAGCCAGCATTAGGGTTTTAAAACCCTAAACTGAGCTTTTTCATGTAATCAGCATTAGGGTTTTAAACCCTAAACTGAATTTTCCTTTTAGTTAGCATTAGGATTTTAAACCCTAAACTGAATTTTCCTTTTAGTCAGCATTAGGGTTTTAAACCCTAAACTGAACTTTTCCTTCCAGTCAGTATTAGGGTTTTAAACCCTAAACTGAACTTTCCCTTTTAGTCAGCATTAGGGTTTTAAACCCTAAACTGAATTCTCCTTTTAGTCAGCATTAGGGTTTTAAACCCTAAACTGAACTTTTCCTTTCAGCCAGCATTAGGGTTTTAAAACCCTAAACTGAGCTTTTCCATGTAATCAGCATTAGTGTTTTAAACCCTAAACTGAATTTTCCTTTTAGTCAGCATTAGGGTTTTAAACCCTAAACTAAATTTTTCCTTTAGTCAGCATTAGGGTTTTAAACCCTAAACTGAACTTTTTCATTTCAGCCAGCATTAGGGTTTTAAACCCGAAACTGAGCTTTTCCATGCAATCAGCGTTAGGGTTTTAAACCCTAAACTGAATTTTCCTTTTAGTCAGCATTAGGGTTTTAAACCCTAAACTGAGCTTTTCCATGTAATCAGTATTAGGGTTTTAAACCCTAAACTGAATTTACCTTTTAGTCAGCATTAGGGTTTTAAACCCTAAATTGAGCTTTTCCATGTATTCAACATTAGGGTTTTAAACCCTAAACTGAACTTTTTCTTTCAGTCAGCATTAGGGTTTTAAAACCTAAACTGAACTTTTCCTTTTAGTCAGCATTAGGGTTTTAAACCCTAAACTGAACTTTTTCCTTTCAGCCAGCATTAGGGTTTTAAATCCTAAACTGAGCTTTTCCATGCAATCAGCATTAGAGTTTTAAACCCTAAACTGAACTTTTCCTTTTAGTCAGCATTAGGGTTTTAAACCCTAAACTGAACTTTTTCCTTTCAGCCAGCATTAGGGTTTTAGACCCTAAACTGAGCTTTTCCATGCAATCGGCATTAGGGTTTTAAACCCTAAACTGAATTTTCCTTTTAGTCAGCATTAGGGTTTTAAACCCTAAACTGAACTTTTTCCATTCAGCCAGCATTAGGGTTTTAAACCCTAAACTGAGCTTTTCCATACAATCAGCATTAGGGTTTTAAACCCTAAACTGAACTTTTTCCTTTCAGCCAGCATTAAGGTTTTAAACCCTAAACTGAGCTTTTCCATGCAATCAGCATTAGGGTTTTAAACCCTAAACTGAACTTTTCCTTCCAGTCAGCATTATGGTTTTAAACCCTAAACTGAACTTTTTCTTTTAGTCAGCATTAGAGTTTTAAACCCTAAACTGAACTTTTTCTTTCAGTCAGCATTAGGGTTTTAAACCCTAAACTGAACTTTTCCTTTTAGTCAGCATTAGGGTTTTAAACCTAAACTGAACTTTTTCCTTTCAGCCAGCATTAGGGTTTTAAACCCTAAACTGAGCTTTTCCATGCAATCAGCATTAGGGTTTAAACCCTAAACTGAACATTTCCTTTTAGTCAGCATTAGGGTTTTAAACCCTAAACTGAACTTTTTCCTTTCAGCCAGCATTAGGGTTTTAAACCCTAAACTGAGCTTTTCCATGCAATCAGCATTAGGGTTTTAAACCCTAAACTGAATTTTCCTTTTAGTCAGCATTAGGGTTTTAAACCCTAAACTGAACTTTTTCCATTCAGCCAGCATTAGGGTTTTAAACCCTAAACTGAGCTTTTCCATGCAATCAGCATTAGGGTTTTAAACCCTAAACTGAACTTTTCCTTTCAGCCAACATTATGGTTTTAAACCCTAAACTGAGCTTTTCCATGTAATCAGCATTAGGGTTTTAAACCCTAAACTGAATTTTCCTTTTAGTCAGCATTAGGGTTTTAAACCCTAAACTGAACTTTTTCCTTTCAGCCAGCATTAGAGTTTTAAACCCTAAACTGAGCTTTTCCATGCAATCAGCATTAGGGTTTTAAACCCTAAACTGAATTTTCCTTTTAGTCAGCATTAGGGTTTTAAACCCTAAACTGAACCTTTTCCATTCAGCCAGCATTAGGGTTTTAAACCCTAAACGCAGTTTTCCATGTAATCAGCATTAGGGTTTTAAACCCTAAACTGAACTTTTCCTTTTAGTCAGCATTAGGGTTTTAAACCCTAAACTGAACTTTTTCCTTTCAGCCAGCATTAGGGTTTTAAACCCTAAACTAAGCTTTTCCATGCAATCAGCATTAGGGTTTTAAACCCTAAACTGAACTTTTCCTTTTAGTCAGCATTAGGGTTTTAAACCCTAAACTGAACTTTTTCCTTTCAGCCAGCATTAGGATTTTAAACCCTAAACTTAGCTTTTCCATGCAATCAGCATTAGGGTTTTAAACCCTAAACTGAACTTTTCCTTCCAGTCAGCATTAGGGTTTTAAATCCTAAACTGAACTTTTTCTTTCAGTCAGCATTAGGGTTTTAAACCCTAAACTAAACTTTTTCTTTCAGTCAGTATTAGGGTTTTAAACCCTAAACTGAACTTTTCCTTTTAGTCAGCATTAGGGTTTTAAACCCTAAACTGAACTTTTTCTTTCAGGCTGCATTAGAGTTTTAAACCCTAAACTGAACTTTTTCTTTCAGTCAGCATTAGGGTTTTAAACCCTAAACTGAACTTTTCCTTTTAGTCAGCATTAGGGTTTTAAACCCTAAACTGAACTTTTTCCTTTCAGCCAGCATTAGGGTTTTAAACCCTAAACTGAGCTTTTCCATGCAATCAGCATTAGGGTTTAAACCCTAAACTGAACTTTTCCTTTTAGTCAGCATTAGGGTTTTAAACCCTAAACTGAACTTTTTCCTTTCAGCCAGCATTAGGGTTTTAAACCCTAAACTGAGCTTTTCCATGCAATCAGCATTAGGGTTTTAAACCCTAAACTGAATTTTCCTTTTAGTCAGCATTAGGGTTTTAAACCCTAAACTGAACTTTTTCCATTCAGCCAGCATTAGGGTTTTAAACCCTAAACTAAGCTTTTCCATGCAATCAGCATTAGGGTTTTAAACCCTAAACTGAATTTTCCTTTTAGTCAGCATTAGGGTTTTAACCCTAAACTGAACCTTTTCCATTCAGCCAGCATTAGGGTTTTAAACCCTAAACTAAACTTTTTCTTTCAGTCAGTATTAGGGTTTTAAACCCTAAACTGAACTTTTCCTTTTAGTCAGCATTAGGGTTTTAAACCCTAAACTGAACTTTTTCTTTCAGGCTGCATTAGGGTTTTAAACCCTAAACTGAACTTTTTCTTTTAGTCAGCATTAGGGTTTTAAACCCTAAACTGAACTTTTCCTTTTAGTCAGCATTAGGGTTTTAAACCCTAAACTGAACTTTTTCGTTTCAGCCAGCATTAGGGTTTTAAACCCTAAACTTAGCTTTTCCATGCAATCAGCATTAGGGTTTTAAACCCTAAACTGAACTTTTCCTTCCAGTCAGCATTAGGGTTTTAAACCCTAAACTGAACTTTTTCTTTCAGTCAGCATTAGGGTTTTAAACCCTAAACTAAACTTTTTCTTTCAGTCAGCATTAGGGTTTTAAACCCTAAACTGAACTTTTCCTTTTAGTCAGCATTAGGGTTTTAAACCCCAAACTGAACTTTTTCTTTCAGGCTGCATTAGAGTTTTAAACCCTAAACTGAACTTTTTCTTTCAGTCAGCATTAGGGTTTTAAACCCTAAACTGAACTTTTCCTTTTAGTCAGCATTAGGGTTTTAAACCCTAAACTGAACTTTTCCCTTTCAGCCAGCATTATGGTTTTAAACCCTAAACTGAGCTTTTCCATGCAATCAGCATTAGGGTTTAAACCCTAAACTGAACTTTTCCTTTTAGTCAGCATTAGGGTTTTAAACCCTAAACTGAACTTTTTCCTTTCAGCCAGCATTAGGGTTTTAAACCCTAAACTGAGCTTTTCCATGCAATCAGCATTAGGGTTTTAAACCCTAAACTGAATTTTCCTTCCAGTCAGCATTAGGGTTTTAAACCCTAAACTGAATTCTCCTTTTAGTCAGCATTAGGGTTTTAAACCCTAAACTGAATTCTCCTTTTAGTCAGCATTAGGGTTTTAAACCCTAAACTGAACTTTTCCTTTCAGCCAGCATTAGGGTTTTAAAACCCTAAACTGAGCTTTTCCATGTAATCAGCATTAGTGTTTTAAACCCTAAACTGAATTTTCCTTTTAGTCAGCATTAGGGTTTTAAACCCTAAACTAAATTTTTCCTTTAGTCAGCATTAGGGTTTTAAACCCTAAACTGAACTTTTTCCTTTCAGCCAGCATTAGGGTTTTAAACCCTAAACTGAGCTTTTCCATGCAATCAACATTAGGGTTTTAAACCCTAAACTGAATTTTCCTTTTAGTCAGCATTTGGGTTTTAAACCCTAAACTGAGCTTTTCCATGTAATCAGTATTAGGGTTTTAAACCCTAAACTGAATTTACCTTTTAGTCAGCATTAGGGTTTTAAACCCTAAATTGAGCTTTTCCATGTAATCAGCATTAGGGTTTTAAACCCTAAACTGAACTTTTTCTTTCAGTCAGCATTAGGGTTTTAAACCCTAAACTGAACTTTTCCTTTTAGTCAGCATTAGGGTTTTAAACCCTAAACTGAACTTTTTCCTTTCAGCCAGCATTAGGGTTTTAAACCCTAAACTGAGCTTTTCCATGCAATCAACATTAGTGTTTTAAACCCTAAACTGAATTTTCCTTTTAGTCAGCATTAGGGTTTTAAACCCTAAACTGAACTTTTTCCATTCAGCCAGCATTATGGTTTTAAACCCTAAACTGAGCTTTTCCATGTAATCAGCATTAGGGTTTTAAACCCTAAAATGAATTTTCCTTTTAGTCAGCATTAGGGTTTTAAACCCTAAACTGAACTTTTCCTTCCAGTCAGCATTAGAGTTTTAAACCCTAAACTGAACTTTTTCTTTCAGTCAGCATTAGGGTTTTAAACCCTAAACTGAACTTTTTCTTTCAGTCAGCATTAGGGTTTTAAACTCTAAACTGAGCTTTTCCATGCAATCAGCATTAGGGTTTTAAACCCTAAACTGAACTTTTTCCATTCAGCCAGCATTAGGGTTTTAAACTCTAAACTGAGCTTTTCCATGCAATCAGCATTAGGGTTTTAAACCCTAAACTGAATTTTCCTTTTAGTCAGCATTAGGGTTTTAAACCCTAAACTGAACTTTTCCTTTCAGCCAGCATTAGGGTTTTAAAACCCTAAACTGAGCTTTTTCATGTAATCAGCATTAGGGTTTTAAACCCTAAACTGAATTTTCCTTTTAGTTAGCATTAGGATTTTAAACCCTAAACTGAATTTTCCTTTTAGTCAGCATTAGGGTTTTAAACCCTAAACTGAACTTTTCCTTCCAGTCAGTATTAGGGTTTTAAACCCTAAACTGAACTTTCCCTTTTAGTCAGCATTAGGGTTTTAAACCCTAAACTGAATTCTCCTTTTAGTCAGCATTAGGGTTTTAAACCCTAAACTGAACTTTTCCTTTCAGCCAGCATTAGGGTTTTAAAACCCTAAACTGAGCTTTTCCATGTAATCAGCATTAGTGTTTTAAACCCTAAACTGAATTTTCCTTTTAGTCAGCATTAGGGTTTTAAACCCTAAACTAAATTTTTCCTTTAGTCAGCATTAGGGTTTTAAACCCTAAACTGAACTTTTTCATTTCAGCCAGCATTAGGGTTTTAAACCCTAAATTGAGCTTTTCCATGTAATCAGCATTAGGGTTTTAAACCCTAAACTGAACTTTTCCTTTTAGTCAGCATTAGGGTTTTAAACCCTAAACTGAACTTTTTCCTTTCAGCCAGCATTAGGGTTTTAAATCCTAAACTGAGCTTTTCCATGCAATCAGCATTAGAGTTTTAAACCCTAAACTGAACTTTTCCTTTTAGTCAGCATTAGGGTTTTAAACCCTAAACTGAACTTTTTCCTTTCAGCCAGCATTAGGGTTTTAGACCCTAAACTGAGCTTTTCCATGCAATCAGCATTAGGGTTTTAAACCCTAAACTGAATTTTCCTTTTAGTCAGCATTAGGGTTTTAAACCCTAAACTGAACTTTTTCCATTCAGCCAGCATTAGGGTTTTAAACCCTAAACTGAGCTTTTCCATACAATCAGCATTAGGGTTTTAAACCCTAAACTGAACTTTTTCCTTTCAGCCAGCATTAAGGTTTTAAACCCTAAACTGAGCTTTTCCATGCAATCAGCATTAGGGTTTTAAACCCTAAACTGAACTTTTCCTTCCAGTCAGCATTATGGTTTTAAACCCTAAACTGAACTTTTTCTTTTAGTCAGCATTAGAGTTTTAAACCCTAAACTGAACTTTTTCTTTCAGTCAGCATTAGGGTTTTAAACCCTAAACTGAACTTTTCCTTTTAGTCAGCATTAGGGTTTTAAACCTAAACTGAACTTTTTCCTTTCAGCCAGCATTAGGGTTTTAAACCCTAAACTGAGCTTTTCCATGCAATCAGCATTAGGGTTTAAACCCTAAACTGAACATTTCCTTTTAGTCAGCATTAGGGTTTTAAACCCTAAACTGAACTTTTTCCTTTCAGCTAGCATTAGGGTTTTAAGCCCTAAACTGAGCTTTTCCATGCAATCAGCATTAGGGTTTTAAACCCTAAACTGAATTTTCCTTTTAGTCAGCATTAGGGTTTTAAACCCTAAACTGAACTTTTTCCATTCAGCCAGCATTAGGGTTTTAAACCCTAAACTGAGCTTTTCCATGCAATCAGCATTAGGGTTTTAAACCCTAAACTGAACTTTTCCTTTCAGCCAACATTAGGGTTTTAAACCCTAAACTGAGCTTTTCCATGTAATCAGCATTAGGGTTTTAAACCCTAAACTGAATTTTCCTTTTAGTCAGCATTAGGGTTTTAAACCCTAAACTGAACTTTTTCCTTTCAGCCAGCATTAGAGTTTTAAACCCTACACTGAGCTTTTCCATGCAATCAGCATTAGGGTTTTAAACCCTAAACTGAATTTTCCTTTTAGTCAGCATTAGGGTTTTAAACCCTAAACTGAACCTTTTCCATTCAGCCAGCATTAGGGTTTTAAACCCTAAACTCAGTTTTCCATGTAATCAGCATTAGGGTTTTAAACCCTAAACTGAACTTTTCCTTTTAGTCAGCATTAGGGTTTTAAACCCTAAACTGAACTTTTTTCTTTCAGCCAGCATTAGGGTTTTAAACCCTAAACTAAGCTTTTCCATGCAATCAGCATTAGGCTTTTAAACCCTAAACTGAACTTTTCCTTTTAGTCAGCATTAGGGTTTTAAACCCTAAACTGAACTTTTTCCTTTCAGCCAGCATTAGGGTTTTAAACCCTAAACTTAGCTTTTCCATGCAATCAGCATTAGGGTTTTAAACCCTAAACTGAACTTTTCGTTCCAGCCAGCATTAGGGTTTTAAATCCTAAACTGAACTTTTTCTTTCAGTCAGCATTAGGGTTTTAAACCCTAAACTAAACTTTTTCTTTCAGTCAGTATTAGGGTTTTAAACCCTAAACTGAACTTTTCCTTTTAGTCAGCATTAGGGTTTTAAACCCTAAACTGAACTTTTTCTTTCAGGCTGCATTAGAGTTTTAAACCCTAAACTGAGCTTTTCCATGCAATCAGCATTAGTGTTTTAAACCCTAAACTGAATTTTCCTTTTAGTCAGCATTAGGGTTTTAAACCCTAAACTGAACTTTTTCCATTCAGCCAGCATTATGGTTTTAAACCCTAAACTGAGCTTTTCCATGTAATCAGCATTAGGGTTTTAAACCCTAAAATGAATTTTCCTTTTAGTCAGCATTAGGGTTTTAAACCCTAAACTGAACTTTTCCTTCCAGTCAGCATTAGGGTTTTAAACCCTAAACTGAACTTTTTCTTTCAGTCAGCATTAGGGTTTTAAACCCTAAACTGAACTTTTTCTTTCAGTCAGCATTAGGGTTTTAAACTCTAAACTGAGCTTTTCCATGCAATCAGCATTAGGGTTTTAAACCCTAAACTGAACTTTTTCCATTCAGCCAGCATTAGGGTTTTAAACCCTAAACTGAGCTTTTCCATGCAATCAGCATTAGGGTTTTAAACCCTAAACTGAATTTTCCTTTTAGTCAGCATTAGGGTTTTAAACCCTAAACTGAACTTTTCCTTTCAGCCAGCATTAGGGTTTTAAAACCCTAAACTGAGCTTTTTCATGTAATCAGCATTAGGGTTTTAAACCCTAAACTGAATTTTCCTTTTAGTTAGCATTAGGATTTTAAACCCTAAACTGAATTTTCCTTTTAGTCAGCATTAGGGTTTTAAACCCTAAACTGAACTTTTCCTTCCAGTCAGTATTAGGGTTTTAAACCCTAAACTGAACTTTCCCTTTTAGTCAGCATTAGAGTTTTAAACCCTAAACTGAATTCTCATTTTAGTCAGCATTAGGGTTTTAAACCCTTAACTGAACTTTTCCTTTCAGCCAGCATTAGGGTTTTAAAACCCTAAACTGAGCTTTTCCATGTAATCAGCATTAGTGTTTTAAACCCTAAACTGAATTTTCCTTTTAGTCAGCATTAGGGTTTTAAACCCTAAACTAAATTTTTCCTTTAGTCAGCATTAGGGTTTTAAACCCTAAACTGAACTTTTTCATTTCAGCCAGCACTAGGGTTTTAAACCCTAAACTGAGCTTTTCCATGCAATCAGCATTAGGGTTTTAAACCCTAAACTGAATTTTCCTTTTAGTCAGCATTAGGGTTTTAAACCCTAAACTGAGCTTTTCCATGCAATCAGCGTTAGGGTTTTAAACCCTAAACTGAATTTTCCTTTTAGTCAGCATTAGGGTTTTAAACCCTAAACTGAGCTTTTCCATGTAATCAGTATTAGGGTTTTAAACCCTAAACTGAATTTACCTTTTAGTCAGCATTAGGGTTTTAAACCCTAAATTGAGCTTTTCCATGTAATCAACATTAGGGTTTTAAACCCTACACTGAACTTTTTCTTTCAGTCAGCATTAGGGTTTTAAAACCTAAACTGAACTTTTCCTTTTAGTCAGCATTAGGGTTTTAAACCCTAAACTGAACTTTTTCCTTTCAGCCAGCATTAGGGTTTTAAATCCTAAACTGAGCTTTTCCATGCAATCAGCATTAGAGTTTTAAACCCTAAACTGAACTTTTCCTTTTAGTCAGCATTAGGGTTTTAAACCCTAAACTGAACTTTTTCCTTTCAGCCAGCATTAGGGTTTTAGACCCTAAACTGAGCTTTTCCATGCAATCAGCATTAGGGTTTTAAACCCTAAACTGAATTTTCCTTTTAGTCAGCATTAGGGTTTTAAACCCTAAACTGAACTTTTTCCATTCAGCCAGCATTAGGGTTTTAAACCCTAAACTGAGCTTTTCCATACAATCAGCATTAGGGTTTTAAACCCTAAACTGAACTTTTTCCTTTCAGCCAGCATTAAGGTTTTAAACCCTAAACTGAGCTTTTCCATGCAATCAGCATTAGGGTTTTAAACCCTAAACTGAACTTTTCCTTCCAGTCAGCATTATGGTTTTAAACCCTAAACTGAACTTTTTCTTTTAGTCAGCATTAGAGTTTTAAACCCTAAACTGAACTTTTTCTTTCAGTCAGCATTAGGGTTTTAAACCCTAAACTGAACTTTTCCTTTTAGTCAGCATTAGGGTTTTAAACCTAAACTGAACTTTTTCCTTTCAGCCAGCATTAGGGTTTTAAACCCTAAACTGAGCTTTTCCATGCAATCAGCATTAGGGTTTAAACCCTAAACTGAACATTTCCTTTTAGTCAGCATTAGGGTTTTAAACCCTAAACTGAACTTTTTCCTTTCAGCCAGCATTAGGGTTTTAAACCCTAAACTGAGCTTTTCCATGCAATCAGCATTAGGGTTTTAAACCCTAATCTGAATTTTCCTTTTAGTCAGCATTAGGGTTTTAAACCCTAAACTGAACTTTTTCCATTCAGCCAGCATTAGAGTTTTAAACCCTAAACTGAGCTTTTCCATGCAATCAGCATTAGGGTTTTAAACCCTAAACTGAACTTTTCCTTTCAGCCAACATTAGGGTTTTAAACCCTAAACTGAGCTTTTCCATGTAATCAGCATTAGGGTTTTAAACCCTAAACTGAATTTTCCTTTTAGTCAGCATTAGGGTTTTAAACCCTAAACTGAACTTTTTCCTTTCAGCCAGCATTAGAGTTTTAAACCCTAAACTGAGCTTTTCCATGCAATCAGCATTAGGGTTTTAAACCCTAAACTGAATTTTCCTTTTAGTCAGCATTAGGGTTTTAAACCCTAAACTGAACCTTTTCCATTCAGCCAGCATTAGGGTTTTAAACCCTAAACTCAGTTTTCCATGTAATCAGCATTAGGGTTTTAAACCCTAAACTGAACTTTTCCTTTTAGTCAGCATTAGGGTTTTAAACCCTAAACTGAACTTTTTTCTTTCAGCCAGCATTAGGGTTTTAAACCCTAAACTAAGCTTTTCCATGCAATCAGCATTAGGCTTTTAAACCCTAAACTGAACTTTTCCTTTTAGTCAGCATTAGGGTTTTAAACCCTAAACTGAACTTTTTCCTTTCAGCCAGCATTAGGGTTTTAAACCCTAAACTTAGCTTTTCCATGCAATCAGCATTAGGGTTTTAAACCCTAAACTGAACTTTTCCTTCCAGTCAGCATTAGGGTTTTAAATCCTAAACTGAACTTTTTCTTTCAGTCAGCATTAGGGTTTTAAACCCTAAACTAAACTTTTTTTTTCAGTCAGTATTAGGGTTTTAAACCCTAAACTGAACTTTTCCTTTTAGTCAGCATTAGGGTTTTAAACCCTAAACTGAACTTTTTCTTTCAGGCTGCATTAGAGTTTTAAACCCTAAACTGAGCTTTTCCATGCAATCAGCATTAGTGTTTTAAACCCTAAACTGAATTTTCCTTTTAGTCAGCATTAGGGTTTTAAACCCTAAACTGAACTTTTTCCATTCAGCCAGCATTATGGTTTTAAACCCTAAACTGAGCTTTTCCATGTAATCAGCATTAGGGTTTTAAACCCTAAAATGAATTTTCCTTTTAGTCAGCATTAGGGTTTTAAACCCTAAACTGAACTTTTCCTTCCAGTCAGCATTAGGGTTTTAAACCCTAAACTGAACTTTTTCTTTCAGTCAGCATTAGGGTTTTAAACCCTAAACTGAACTTTTTCTTTCAGTCAGCATTAGGGTTTTAAACTCTAAACTGAGCTTTTCCATGCAATCAGCATTAGGGTTTTAAACCCTAAACTGAACTTTTTCCATTCAGCCAGCATTAGGGTTTTAAACCCTAAACTGAGCTTTTCCATGCAATCAGCATTAGGGTTTTAAACCCTAAACTGAATTTTCCTTTTAGTCAGCATTAGGGTTTTAAACCCTAAACTGAACTTTTCCTTTCAGCCAGCATTAGGGTTTTAAAACCCTAAACTGAGCTTTTTCATGTAATCAGCATTAGGGTTTTAAACCCTAAACTGAATTTTCCTTTTAGTTAGCATTAGGATTTTAAACCCTAAACTGAATTTTCCTTTTAGTCAGTATTAGGGTTTTAAACCCTAAACTGAACTTTCCCTTTTAGTCAGCATTAGAGTTTTAAACCCTAAACTGAATTCTCCTTTTAGTCAGCATTAGGGTTTTAAACCCTTAACTGAACTTTTCCTTTCAGCCAGCATTAGGGTTTTAAAACCCTAAACTGAGCTTTTCCATGTAATCAGCATTAGTGTTTTAAACCCTAAACTGAATTTTCCTTTTAGTCAGCATTAGGGTTTTAAACCCTAAACTAAATTTTTCCTTTAGTCAGCATTAGGGTTTTAAACCCTAAACTGAACTTTTTCATTTCAGCCAGCATTAGGGTTTTAAACCCTAAACTGAGCTTTTCCATGCAATCAGCATTAGGGTTTTAAACCCTAAACTGAATTTTCCTTTTAGTCAGCATTAGGGTTTTAAACCCTAAACTGAGCTTTTCCATGTAATCAGTATTAGGGTTTTAAACCCTAAACTGAATTTACCTTTTAGTCAGCATTAGGGTTTTAAACCCTAAATTGAGCTTTTCCATGTAATCAGCATTAGGGTTTTAAACCCTAAACTGAACTTTTTCTTTCAGTCAGCATTAGGGTTTTAAAACCTAAACTGAACTTTTCCTTTTAGTCAGCATTAGGGTTTTAAACCCTAAACTGAACTTTTTCCTTTCAGCCAGCATTAGGGTTTTAAATCCTAAACTGAGCTTTTCCATGCAATCAGCATTAGAGTTTTAAACCCTAAACTGAACTTTTCCTTTTAGTCAGCATTAGGGTTTTAAACCCTAAACTGAACTTTTTCCTTTCAGCCAGCATTAGGGTTTTAGACCCTAAACTGAGCTTTTCCATGCAATCAGCATTAGGGTTTTAAACCCTAAACTGAATTTTCCTTTTAGTCAGCATTAGGGTTTTAAACCCTAAACTGAACTTTTTCCATTCAGCCAGCATTAGGGTTTTAAACCCTAAACTGAGCTTTTCCATACAATCAGCATTAGGGTTTTAAACCCTAAACTGAACTTTTTCCTTTCAGCCAGCATTAAGGTTTTAAACCCTAAACTGAGCTTTTCCATGCAATCAGCATTAGGGTTTTAAACCCTAAACTGAACTTTTCCTTCTAGTCAGCATTATGGTTTTAAACCCTAAACTGAACTTTTTCTTTTAGTCAGCATTAGAGTTTTAAACCCTAAACTGAACTTTTTCTTTCAGTCAGCATTAGGGTTTTAAACCCTAAACTGAACTTTTCCTTTTAGTCAGCATTAGGGTTTTAAACCTAAACTGAACTTTTTCCTTTCAGCCAGCATTAGGGTTTTAAACCCTAAACTGAGCTTTTCCATGCAATCAGCATTAGGGTTTAAACCCTAAACTGAACATTTCCTTTTAGTCAGCATTAGGGTTTTAAACCCTAAACTGAACTTTTTCCTTTCAGCCAGCATTAGGGTTTTAAACCCTAAACTGAGCTTTTCCATGCAATCAGCATTAGGGTTTTAAACCCTAAACTGAATTTTCCTTTTAGTCAGCATTAGGGTTTTAAACCCTAAACTGAACTTTTTCCATTCAGCCAGCATTAGGGTTTTAAACCCTAAACTGAGCTTTTCCATGCAATCAGCATTAGGGTTTTAAACCCTAAACTGAACTTTTCCTTTCAGCCAACATTAGGGTTTTAAACCCTAAACTGAGCTTTTCCATGTAATCAGCATTAGGGTTTTAAACCCTAAACTGAATTTTCCTTTTAGTCAGCATTAGGGTTTTAAACCCTAAACTGAACTTTTTCCTTTCAGCCAGCATTAGAGTTTTAAACCCTAAACTGAGCTTTTCCATGCAATCAGCATTAGGGTTTTAAACCCTAAACTGAATTTTCCTTTTAGTCAGCATTAGGGTTTTAAACCCTAAACTGAACCTTTTCCATTCAGCCAGTATTAGGGTTTTAAACCCTAAACTCAGTTTTCCATGTAATCAGCATTAGGGTTTTAAACCCTAAACTGAACTTTTCCTTTTAGTCAGCATTAGTGTTTTAAACCCTAAACTGAACTTTTTCCTTTCAGCCAGCATTAGGGTTTTAAACCCTAAACTAAGCTTTTCCATGCAATCAGCATTAGGGTTTTAAACACTAAACTGAACTTTTCCTTTTAGTCAGCATTAGGGTTTTAAACCCTAAACTGAACTTTTTCCTTTCAGCCAGCATTAGGGTTTTAAACCCTAAACTTAGCTTTTCCATGCAATCAGCATTAGGGTTTTAAACCCTAAACTGAACTTTTCCTTCCAGTCAGCATTAGGGTTTTAAATCCTAAACTGAACTTTTTCTTTCAGTCAGCATTAGGGTTTTAAACCCTAAACTAAACTTTTTCTTTCAGTCAGTATTAGGGTTTTAAACCCTAAACTGAACTTTTCCTTTTAGTCAGCATTAGGGTTTTAAACCCTAAACTGAACTTTTTCTTTCAGGCTGCATTAGAGTTTTAAACCCTAAACTGAACTTTTTCTTTCAGTCAGCATTAGGGTTTTAAACCCTAAACTGAACTTTTCCTTTTAGTCAGCATTAGGGTTTTAAACCCTAAACTGAACTTTTTCCTTTCAGCCAGCATTAGGGTTTTAAACCCTAAACTGAGCTTTTCCATGCAATCAGCATTAGGGTTTAAACCCTAAACTGAACTTTTCCTTTTAGTCAGCATTAGAGTTTTAAACCCTAAACTGAACTTTTTCCTTTCAGCCAGCATTAGGGTTTTAAACCCTAAACTGAGCTTTTCCATGCAATCAGCATTAGGGTTTTAAACCCTAAACTGAATTTTCCTTTTAGTGAGCATTAGGGTTTTAAACCCTAAACTGAACTTTTTCCATTCAGCCAGCATTAGGGTTTTAAACCCTAAACTGAGCTTTTCCATGCAATCAGCATTAGGGTTTTAAACCCTAAACTGAATTTTCCTTTTAGTCAGCATTAGGGTTTTAAACCCTAAACTGAACCTTTTCCATTCAGCCAGCATTAGGGTTTTAAACCCTAAACTGAGTTTTCCATGTAATCAGCATTAGGGTTTTAAACCCTAAACTGAACTTTTCCTTTTAGTCAGCATTAGGGTTTTAAACCCTAAACTGAACTTTTTCCTTTCAGCTAGCATTAGGGTTTTAAACCCTAAACTAAGCTTTTCCATGCAATCAGCATTAGGGTTTTAAACCCTAAACTGAACTTTTCCTTTTAGTCAGCATTAGGGTTTTAAACCCTAAACTGAACTTTTTCCTTTCAGCCAGCATTAGGGTTTTAAACCCTAAACTTAGCTTTTCCATGCAATCAGCATTAGGGTTTTAAACCCTAAACTGAACTTTTCCTTCCAGTCAGCATTAGGGTTTAAACCCTAAACTGAACTTTTTCTTTCAGTCAGCATTAGGGTTTTAAACTCTAAACTAAACTTTTTCTTTCAGTCAGCATTAGGATTTTAAACCCTAAACTGAACTTTTCCTATTAGTCAGCATTAGGGTTTTAAACCCTAAACTGAACTTTTTCTTTCAGGCTGCATTAGAGTTTTAAACCCTAAACTGAACTTTTTCTTTCAGTCAGCATTAGGGTTTTAAACCCTAAACTGAACTTTTCCTTTTAGTCAGCATTAGGGTTTTAAACCCTAAACTGAACTTTTTCCTTTCAGCCATCATTAGGGTTTTAAACCCTAAACTGAGCTTTTCCATGCAATCAGCATTAGGGTTTAAACCCTAAACTGAACTTTTCCTTTTAGTCAGCATTAGGGTTTTAAACCCTAAACTGAACTTTTTCCTTTCAGCCAGCATTAGGGTTTTAAACCCTAAACTGAGCTTTTCCATGCAATCAGCATTAGGGTTTTAAACCCTAAACTGAATTTTCCTTTTAGTCAGCATTAGGGTTTTAAACCCTAAACTGAACTTTTTCCATTCAGCCAGCATTAGGGTTTTAAACCCTAAACTGAGCTTTTCCATGCAATCAGCATTAGGGTTTTAAACCCTAAACTGAACTTTTTCCATTCAGCCAGCATTAGGGTTTTAAACCCTAAACTGAGCTTTTCCATGCAATCAGCATTAGGGTTTTAAACCCTAAACTAAATTTTCCTTCTAGTCAGCATTATGGTTTTAAACCCTAAACTGAACTTTTCCTTTCAGCCAGCATTAGGGTTTTAAACCCTAAACTGAGCTTTTCCATGTAATCAGCATTAGGGTTTTAAACCCTAAACTGAATTTTCCTTTTAGTCAGCATTAGGGTTTTAAACCCTAAACTGAACTTTTTCCTTTCAGCCAGCATTAGGGATTTAAACCCTAAACTGAACTTTTTCTTTCAGTCAGCATTAGGGTTATAAACCCTAAACTGAATTTTCCTTTTAGTCAGCATTAGGGTTTTAAACCCTAAACTGAACTTTTTCCATTCAGCCAGCATTAGGATTTTAAACCCTAAACTGAGCTTTTCCATGCAATCAGCATTAGGGTTTTAAACCCTAAACTGAACTTTTTCCTTTCAGCCAGCATTAGGGTTTTAAACCCTAAACTGAGCTTTTCCATGCAATCAGCATTAGGGTTTTAAACCCTAAACTGAACTTTTTCCATTCATCCAGCATTAGGGTTTTAAACCCTAAACTGAGCTTTTCCATGTAATCAGCATTAGTGTTTTAAACCCTAAACTGAATTTTCCTTTTAGTCAGCATTAGGGTTTTAAACCCTAAACTGAACTTTTTCCATTCAGCCAGCATTAGGGTTTTAAACCCTAAACTGAGCTTTTCCATGTAATCAGCATTAGGGTTTTAAACCCTAAACTGAATTTTCCTTTTAGTCAGCATTAGGGTTTTAAACCCTAAACTGAACTTTTTCCTTTCAGCTAGCATTATGGTTTTAAACCCTAAACTGAGCTTTTCCATGCAATCAGCATTAGGGTTTTAAACCCTAAACTGAATTTTCCTTTTAGTCAGCATTAGGGTTTTAAACCCTAAACTGAACTTTTTCCATTCAGCCAGCATTAGGGTTTTAAACCCTAAACTGAGCTTTTCCATGCAATCAGCATTAGGGTTTTAAACCCTAAACTGAACTTTTTCCTTTCAGCCAGCATTAAGGTTTTAAACCCTAAACTGAGCTTTTTCATGCAATCAGCATTAGGGTTTTAAACCCTAAACTGAGCTTTTCCATGTAATCAGCATTAGGGTTTTAAACCCTAAACTGAATTTTCCTTTTGGTCAGCATTAGGGTTTTAAACCCTAAATGGAACTTTTCCTTCCAGTCAGCATTAGGGTTTTAAACCATAAACTGAACTTTTTCTTTCAGTCAGCATTAGGGTTTTAAACCCTAAACTGAACTTTTTCTTTCAGTCAGCATTAGGGTTTTAAAACCTAAACTGAACTTTTCCTTTTAGTCAGCATTAGGGTTTTAAACCCTAAACTGAACTTTTTCCTTTCAGCCAGCATTAGGGTTTTAAACCCTAAACTGAGCTTTTCCATGCAATCAGCATTAGAGTTTTAAACCCTAAACTGAACTTTTCCTTTTAGTCAGCATTAGGGTTTTAAACCTAAACTGAACTTTTTCCTTTCAGCCAGCATTAGGGTTTTAAACCCTAAATTGAGCTTTTCCATGCAATCAGCATTAGGGTTTGAAACCCTAAACTGAATTTTCTTTTTAGTCAGCATTAGGGTTTTAAACCCTAAACTGAACTTTTTCCATTCAGCCAGCATTAGGGTTTTAAACCCTAAACTGAGCTTTTCCATGCAATCAGCATTACAGTTTTAAACCCTAAACTGAACTTTTTCCTTTCAGCCAGCATTAAGGTTTTAAACCCTAAACTGAGTTTTTCCATGCAATCAGCATTAGGGTTTTAAACCCTAAACTGAACTTTTCCTTCCAGTCAGCATTAGGGTTTTAAACCCTAAACTGAACTTTTCCTTTCAGTCAGCATTAGGGTTTTAAACCCTAAACTGAACTTTTTCTTTCAGTCAGCATTAGGGTTTTAAACCCTAAACTGAACTTTTCCTTTTAGTCAGCATTAGGGTTTTAAACCCTAAACTGAACTTTTTCTTTCAGGCTGCATTAGAGTTTTAAACCCTAAACTGAACTTTTTCTTTCAGTCAGCATTAGGGTTTTAAACCCTAAACTGAACTTTTCCTTTTAGTCAGCATTAGGGTTTTAAACCCTAAACTGAACTTTTTCCTTTCAGCCAGCATTAGGGTTTTAAACCCTAAACTGAGCTTTTCCATGCAATCAGCATTAGGGTTTAAACCCTAAACTGAACTTTTCCTTTTAGTCAGCATTAGGGTTTTAAACCCTAAACTGAACTTTTTCCTTTCAGCCAGCATTAGGGTTTTAAACCCTAAACTGAGCTTTTCCATGCAATCAGCATTAGGGTTTTAAACCCTAAACTGAATTTTCCTTTTAGTCAGCATTAGGGTTTTAAACCCTAAACTGAACTTTTTCCATTCAGCCAGCATTAGGGTTTTAAACCCTAAACTGAGCTTTTCCATGCAATCAGCATTAGGGTTTTAAACCCTAAACTGAACTTTTTCCATTCAGCCAGCATTAGGGTTTTAAACCCTAAACTGAGCTTTTCCATGCAATCAGCATTAGGGTTTTAAACCCTAAACTAAATTTTCCTTCTAGTCAGCATTATGGTTTTAAACCCTAAACTGAACTTTTCCTTTCAGCCAGCATTAGGGTTTTAAACCCTAAACTGAGCTTTTCCATGTAATCAGCATTAGGGTTTTAAACCCTAAACTGAATTTTCCTTTTAGTCAGCATTAGGGTTTTAAACCCTAAACTGAACTTTTTCCTTTCAACCAGCATTAGGGATTTAAACCCTAAACTGAACTTTTTCTTTCAGTCAGCATTAGGGTTATAAACCCTAAACTGAATTTTCCTTTTAGTCAGCATTAGGGTTTTAAACCCTAAACTGAACTTTTTCCATTCAGCCAGCATTAGGATTTTAAACCCTAAACTGAGCTTTTCCATGCAATCAGCATTAGGGTTTTAAACCCTAAACTGAACTTTTTCCTTTCAGCCAGCATTAGGGTTTTAAACCCTAAACTGAGCTTTTCCATGCAATCAGCATTAGGGTTTTAAACCCTAAACTGAACTTTTTCCATTCATCCAGCATTTGGGTTTTAAACCCTAAACTGAGCTTTTCCATGTAATCAGCATTAGTGTTTTAAACCCTAAACTGAATTTTCCTTTTAGTCAGCATTAGGGTTTTAAACCCTAAACTGAACTTTTTCCATTCAGCCAGCATTAGGGTTTTAAACCCAAAACTGAGCTTTTCCATGTAATCAGCATTAGGGTTTTAAACCCTAAACTGAATTTTCCTTTTAGTCAGCATTAGGGTTTTAAACCCTAAACTGAACTTTTTCCTTTCAGCTAGCATTATGGTTTTAAACCCTAAACTGAGCTTTTCCATGCAATCAGCATTAGGGTTTTAAACCCTAAACTGAACTTTTTCCTTTCAGCCAACATTAAGGTTTTAAACCCTAAACTGAGCTTTTCCATGCAATTAGCATTAGGGTTTTAAACCCTAAACTGAGCTTTTCCATGTAATCAGCATTAGGGTTTTAAACCCTAAACTGAATTTTCCTTTTGGTCAGCATTAGGGTTTTAAACCCTAAACTGAACTTTTCCTTCCAGTCAGCATTAGGGTTTTAAACCCTAAACTGAACTTTTTCTTTCAGTCAGCATTAGGGTTTTAAAACCTAAACTGAACTTTTCCTTTTAGTCAGCATTAGGGTTTTAAACCCAAAACTGAACTTTTTCCTTTCAGCCAGCATTAGGGTTTTAAACCCTAAACTGAGCTTTTCCATGCAATCAGCATTAGAGTTTTAAACCCTAAACTGAACTTTTCCTTTTAGTCAGCATTAGGGTTTTAAACCTAAACTGAACTTTTTCCTTTCAGCCAGCATTAGGGTTTTAAACTCTAAATTGAGCTTTTCCATGCAATCAGCATTAGGGTTTGAAACCCTAAACTGAATTTTCTTTTTAGTCAGCATTAGGGTTTTAAACCCTAAACTGAACTTTTTCCATTCAGCCAACATTAGGGTTTTAAACCCTAAACTGAGCTTTTCCATGCAATCAGCATTACGGTTTTAAACCCTAAACTGAACTTTTTCCTTTCAGCCAGCATTAAGGTTTTAAACCCTAAACTGAGCTTTTCCATGCAATCAGCATTAGGGTTTTAAACCCTAAACTGAACTTTTCCTTCCAGTCAGCATTAGGGTCTTAAACCCTAAACTGAACTTTTTCTTTCAGTCAGCATTAGGGTTTTAAACCCTAAACTGAACTTTTTCTTTCAGTCAGCATTAGGGTTGTATACCCTAAACTGAGCTTTTCCATGCAATCAGCATTAGGGTTTTAAACCCTAAACTAAATTTTCCTTCTAGTCAGCATTATGGTTTTAAACCCTAAACTGAACTTTTCCTTTCAGCCAGCATTAGGGTTTTAAACCCTAAACTGAGCTTTTCCATGTAATCAGCATTAGGGTTTTAAACCCTAAACTGAATTTTCCTTTTAGTCAGCATTAGGGTTTTAAACCCTAAACTGAACTTTTTCCTTTCAACCAGCATTAGGGATTTAAACCCTAAACTGAACTTTTTCTTTCAGTCAGCATTAGGGTTATAAACCCTAAACTGAATTTTCCTTTTAGTCAGCATTAGGGTTTTAAAACCTAAACTGAACTTTTTCCATTCAGCCAGCATTAGGATTTTAAACCCTAAACTGAGCTTTTCCATGCAATCAGCATTAGGGTTTTAAACCCTAAACTGAACTTTTTCCTTTCAGCCAGCATTAGGGTTTTAAACCCTAAACTGAATTTTCCTTTTAGTCAGCATTAGGGTTTTAAACCCTAAACTGAACTTTTTCCATTCAGCCAGCATTAGGGTTTTAAACCCAAAACTGAGCTTTTCCATGTAATCAGCATTAGGGTTTTAAACCCTAAACTGAATTTTCCTTTTAGTCAGCATTAGGGTTTTAAACCCTAAACTGAACTTTTTCCTTTCAGCTAGCATTATGGTTTTAAACCCTAAACTGAGCTTTTCCATGCAATCAGCATTAGGGTTTTAAACCCTAAACTGAATTTTCCTTTTAGTCAGCATTAGGGTTTTAAACCCTAAACTAAACTTTTTCCATTCAGCCAGCATTAGGGTTTTAAACCCTAAACTGAGCTTTTCCATGCAATCAGCATTAGGGTTTTAAACCCTAAACTGAACTTTTTCCTTTCAGCCAGCATTAAGGTTTTAAACCCTAAACTGAGCTTTTCCATGCAATCAGCATTAGGGTTTTAAACCCTAAACTGAGCTTTTCCATGTAATCAGCATTAGGGTTTTAAACCCTAAACTGAATTTTCCTTTTGGTCAGCATTAGGGTTTTAAACCCTAAACTGAACTTTTCCTTCCAGTCAGCATTAGGGTTTTAAACCCTAAACTGAACTTTTTCTTTCAGTCAGCATTAGGGTTTTAAACCCTAAACTGAACTTTTTCTTTCAGTCAGCATTAGGGTTTTAAAACCTAAACTGAACTTTTCCTTTTAGTCAGCATTAGGGTTTTAAACCCTAAACTGAACTTTTTCCTTTCAGCCAGCATTAGGGTTTTAAACCCTAAACTGAGCTTTTCCATGCAATCAGCATTAGAGTTTTAAACCCTAAACTGAACTTTTCCTTTTAGTCAGCATTAGGGTTTTAAACCTAAACTGAACTTTTTCCTTTCAGCCAGCATTAGGGTTTTAAACTCTAAATTGAGCTTTTCCATGCAATCAGCATTAGGGTTTGAAACCCTAAACTGAATTTTCTTTTTAGTCAGCATTAGGGTTTTAAACCCTAAACTGAACTTTTTCCATTCAGCCAGCATTAGGGTTTTAAACCCTAAACTGAGCTTTTCCATGCAATCAGCATTACGGTTTTAAACCCTAAACTGAACTTTTTCCTTTCAGCCAGCATTAAGGTTTTAAACCCTAAACTGAGCTTTTCCATGCAATCAGCATTAGGGTTTTAAACCCTAAACTGAACTTTTCCTTCCAGTCAGCATTAGGGTCTTAAACCCTAAACTGAACTTTTTCTTTCAGTCAGCATTAGGGTTTTAAACCCTAAACTGAACTTTTTCTTTCAGTCAGCATTAGGGTTGTATACCCTAAACTGAACTTTTCCTTTTAGTCAGCATTAGGGTTTTAAACCCTAAACTGAACTTTTTCCTTTCAGCCAGCATTAGGGTTTTAAACCCTAAACTGAGCTTTTCCATGCAATCAGCATTAGGGTTTTAAACCCTAAACTGAACTTTTCCTTTTAGTCAGCATTAGGGTTTTAAACCCTAAACTGAACTTTTTCCTTTCAGCCAGCATTAGGGTTTTAAACCCTATACTGAGCTTTTCCATGCAATCAGCATTAGGGTTTTAAACCCTAAACTAAACTTTTCCTTTTAGTCAGCATTAGGGTTTTAAACCCTAAACTGAACTTTTTCTTTCAGTCAGCATTAGGGTTTTAAACCCTAAACTGAACTTTTTCTTTCAGTCAGCATTAGGGTTTTAAACCCTAAACTGAACTTTTCCTTTTAGTCAACATTAGGGTTTTAAACCCTAAACTGAACTTTTTCCTTTCAGCCAGCATTAGGGTTTTAAACCCTAAACTGAGCTTTTCCATGCAATCAACATTAGTGTTTTAAACCCTAAACTGAATTTTCCTTTTAGTCAGCATTAGGGTTTTAAACCCTAAACTGAACTTTTTCCATTCAACCAGCATTAGGGTTATAAACCCTAAACTGAGCTTTTCCATGTAATCAGCATTAGGGTTTTAAACCCTAAAATGAATTTTCCTTTTAGTTAGCATTAGGGTTTTAAACCCTAAACTGAACTTTTCCTTCCAGTTAGAATTATGGTTTTAAACACTAAACTGAACTTTTTCTTTCAGTCAGCATTAGGGTTTTAAAACCTAAACTGAACTTTTTCTTTCAGTCAGCATTAGGGTTTTAAACTCTAAACTGAATTTTCCTTTTAGTCAGCATTAGGGTTTTAAACCCTAAACTGAACTTTTTCCATTCAGCCAGCATTAGGGTTTTAAACCCTAAACTGAGCTTTTCCATGCAATCAGCATTAGGGTTTTAAACCCTAAACTGAACTTTTTCCATTCAGCCAGCATTAGGGTTTTAAACCCTAAACTGAGCTTTTCCATGCAATCAGCATTAGGGTTTTAAACCCTAAACTGAATTTTCCTTTTAGTCAGCATTAGGGTTTTAAACCCTAAACTGAACTTTTCCTTTCAGCCAGCATTAGGGTTTTAAAACCCTAAACTGAGCTTTTCCATGTAATCAGCATTAGGGTTTTAAACCCTAAACTGAATTTTCCTTTTAGTTAGCATTAGGATTTTAAACCCTAAACTGAATTTTCCTTTTAGTCAGCATTAGGGTTTTAAACCCTAAACTGAACTTTTCCTTCCAGTCAGCATTAGGGTTTTAAACCCTAAACTGAACTTTCCCTTTTAGTCAGCATTAGGGTTTTAAACCCTAAACTGAATTATCCTTTTAGTTAGCATTAGGGTTTTAAACCCTAAACTGAACTTTTCCTTTCAACCAGCATTAGGGTTTTAAAACCCTAAACTGAACTTTTCCTTTCAACCAGCATTAGGGTTTTAAAACCCTAAACTGAGCTTTTCCATGTAATCAGCATTAGGGTTTTAAACCCTAAACTAAATTTTTCCTTTAGTCAGCATTAGGGTTTTAAACCCTAAACTGAACTTTTTTCTTTCAGCCAGCATTAGGGTTTTAAACCCTAAACTGAGCTTTTCCATGCAATCAACATTAGGGTTTTAAACCCTAAACTGAATTTTCCTTTTAGTCAGCATTAGGGTTTTAAACCCTAAACCGAGCTTTTCCATGTAATCAGCATTAGAGTTTTAAACCCTAAACTGAATTTACCTTTTAGTCAGCATTAGGGTTTTAAACCCTAAATTGAGCTTTTCCATGTAATCAGCATTAGGGTTTTAAACCCTAAACTGAACTTTTTCTTTCAGTCAGCATTAGGGTTTTAAACCCTAAACTGAACTTTTTCTTTCAGTCAGCATTAGTGTTTTAAAACCTAAACTGAACTTTTCCTTTTAGTCCGCATTAGGGTTTTAAACCCTAAACTGAACTTTTTCCTTTCAGCCAGCATTAGGGTTTTAAACCCTAAACTGAGCTTTTCCATGCAATCAGCATTAGAGTTTTAAACCCTAAACTGAACTTTTCCTTTTAGTCAGCATTAGGGTTTTAAACCCTAAACTGAACTTTTTCCTTTCAGCCAGCATTAGGGTTTTAGACCCTAAACTGAGCTTTTCCATGGAATCAGCATTAGGGTTTTAAACCCTAAATTGAATTTTCCTTTTAGTCAGCATTAGGGTTTTAAACCCTAAACTAAACTTTTTCCATTCAGCCAGCATTAAGGTTTTAAACCCTAAACTGAGCTTTTCCATGCAATCAGCATTAGGGTTTTAAACCCTAAACTGAACTTTTTCCTTTCAGCCAGCATTAAGGTTTTAAACCCTAAACTGAGCTTTTCCATGCAATCAGCATTAGGGTTTTAAACCCTAAACTGAACTTTTCCTTCCAGTCAGCATTAGGGTTTTAAACCCTAAACTGAACTTTTTCTTTCAGTCAGCATTAGAGTTTTAAACCCTAAACTGAACTTTTTCTTTCAGTCAGCATTAGGGTTTTAAACCCTAAACTGAACTTTTCCTTTTAGTCAGCATTAGGGTTTTAAACCCTAAACTGAACTTTTTCCTTTCAGCCAGCATTAGGGTTTTAAACCCTAAACTGAGCTTTTCCATGCAATCAGCATTAGGGTTTAAACCCTAAACTGAACTTTTCCTTTTAGTCAGCATTAGGGTTGTAAACCCTAAACTGAACTTTTTCCTTTCAGCCAGCATTAGGGTTTTAACCCCTAAACTGAGCTTTTCCATGCAATCAGCATTAGGGTTTTAAACCCTAAACTGAATTTTCCTTTTAGTCAGCATTAGGGTTTTAAACCCTAAACTGAACTTTTTCCATTCAGCCAGCATTAGGGTTTTAAACCCTAAACTGAGCTTTTCCATGCAATCAGCATTAGGGTTTTAAACCCTAAACTGAACTTTTTCCATTCAGCCAACATTAGGGTTTTTAACCCTAAACTGAGCTTTTCCATGCAATCAGCATTAGGGTTTTAAACCCTAAACTGAATTTTTCTTCTAGTTAGCATTAGGGTTTTAAACCCTAAACTGAACTTTTCCTTTCAGCCAGCATTAGGGTTTTAAACCCTAAACTGAGCTTTTCCATGTAATCAGCATTAGGGTTTTAAACCCTAAACTGAATTTTCCTTTTTGTCAGCATTAGGGTTTTAAACCCTAAACTGAACTTTTTCCTTTCAGCCAGCATTAGGGTTTTAAACCCTAAACTGAGCTTTTCCATGCAATCAGCATTAGGGTTTTAAATCCTAAACTGAATTTTCCTTTTAGTCAGCATTAGAGTTTTAAACCCTAAACTGAACCTTTTCCATATAGCCAGCATTAGGGTTTTAAACCCTAAACTGAGCTTTCCATGTAATCAGCATTAGGGTTTTAAACCGTAAACTGAATTTTCCTTTTAGTCAGCATTAGGGTTTTAAACCCTAAACTGAACTTTTCCTTCCAGTCAGCATTAGGGTTTTAAACCCTAAACTGAACTTTTTCTTTCAGTCAGCATTAGGGATTTAAACCCTAAACTGAACTTTTTCTTTCAGTCAGCATTAGGGTTATAAACCCTAAACTGAATTTTCCTTTTAGTCAGCATTAGAGTTTTAAACCCTAAACTGAACTTTTTCCATTCAGCCAGCATTAGGGTTTTAAACCCTAAACTGAGCTTTTCCATGCAATCAGCATTAGGGTTTTAAACCCTAAACTGAACTTTTTCCTTTCAGCCAGCATTAGGGTTTTAAACCCTAAACTGAGCTTTTCCATGCAATCAGCATTAGGGTTTTAAACCCTAAACTGAACTTTTTCCATTCAGCCAGCATTAGGGTTTTAAACCCTAAACTGAGCTTTTCCATGCAATCAGCATTAGTGTTTTAAACCCTAAACTGAATTTTCCTTTTAGTCAGCATTAGGGTTTTAAACCCTAAACTGAACTTTTTCCATTCAGCCAGCATTAGGGTTTTAAACCCTAAACTGAGCTTTTCCATGTAATCAGCATTAGGGTTTTAAACCCTAAAATGAATTTTCCTTTTAGTCAGCATTAGGGTTTTAAACCCTAAACTGAACTTTTCCTTCCAGTCAGCATTAGGGTTTTAAACCCTAAACTGAACATTTTCTTTCAGTCAGCATTAGGGTTTTAAACCCTAAACTGAACATTTTCTTTCAGTCACCATTAGGGTTTTAAACCCTAAACTGAATTTTCCTTTTAGTCAGCATTAGGGTTTAAAACCCTAAACTGAACTTTTTCCATTAAGCCAGTATTAGTGTTTTAAACCCTAAACTGAGCTTTTCCATGCAATCAGCATTAGGGTTTTAAACCCTAAACTGAACTTTTTCCATTCAGCCAGCATTAGGGTTTTAAACCCTAAACTGAGCTTTTCCATGCAATCAGCATTAGGGTTTTAAACCCTAAACTGAATTTTCCTTTTAGTCAGCATTAGGGTTTTAAACCCTAAACTAAACTTTTCCTTTCAGCCAGCATTAGGGTTTTAAAACCCTAAACTGAGCTTTTCCATGTAATCAGCATTAGGATTTTAAACCCTAAACTGAATTTTCCTTTTAGTCAGCATTAGGATTTTAAACCCTAAACTGAATTTTCCCTTTAGTCAGCATTAGGGTTTTAAACCCTAAACTGAACTTTTCCTTCCAGTCAGCATTAGGGTTTTAAACCCTAAACTGAACTTTCCCTTTTAGTCAGCATTAGGGTTTTAAACCCTAAACTTAATTTTCCTTTTAGTCAGCATTAGGGTTTTGATCCCTAAACTGAACTTTTCCTTTCAGCCAGCATTAGGGTTTTAAAACCCTAAACTGAGCTTTTCCATGTAATCAGCATTAGGGTTTTAAACCCTAAACTGAATTTTCCTTTTAGTCAGCATTAGGGTTTTAAACCCTAAACTGAATTTTTCCTTTAGTCAGCATTAGGGTTTTAAACCCTAATCTTAACTTTTTCCTTTCAGCCAGCATTAGGGTTTTAAACCCTAAACTGAGCTTTTTCATGTAATCAGCATTAGGGTTTTAAACCCTAAAACGAATTTTCCTTTTAGTCAGCATTAGGGTTTTAAACCCTAAACTGAACTTTTCCTTCCAGTCAGCATTAGGGTTTTAAACCCTAAACTGAACTTTTTCTTTCAGTCAGCATTAGTGTTTTAAACCCTAAACTGAACTTTTTCTTTCAGTCAGCATTAGGGTTTTAAACCCTAAACTGAATTTTCCTTTTAGTCAGCATTAGGGTTTAAAACCCTAAACTTAACTTTTTCCATTCAGCCAGCATTAGTGTTTTAAACCCTAAACTGAGCTTTTCCATGCAATCAGCATTAGGGTTTTAAACCCTAAACTGAACTTTTTCCATTCAGCCAGCATTAGGGTTTTAAACCCTAAACTGAGCTTTTCCATGCAATCAGCATTAGGGTTTTAAACCCTAAACTAAATTTTCCTTTTAGTCAGCATTAGGGTTTTAAACCCTAAACTAAACTTTTCCTTTCAGCCAGCATTAGGGTTTTAAAACCCTAAACTGAGCTTTTCCATGTAAACAGCATTAGGGTTTTAAACCCTAAACTGAATTTTCCTTTTAGTCAGCATTAGGATTTTAAACCCTAAACTGAATTTTCCTTTTAGTCAGCATTAGGGTTTTAAACCCTAAACTGAACTTTTCCTTCCAGTCAGCATTAGGGTTTTAAACACTAAACTGAACTTTCCCTTTTAGTCAGCATTAGGGTTTTAAACCCTAAACTGAATTTTCCTTTTAGTCAGCATTAGGGTTTTAAACCCTAAACTGAACTTTTCCTTTCAGCCAGCATTAGGGTTTTAAAACCCTAAACTGAGCTTTTCCATGTAATCAGCATTAGGGTTTTAAACCCTAAACTGAATTTTCCTTTTAGTCAGCATTAGGGTTTTAAACCCTAAACTGAATTTTTCCTTTAGTCAGCATTAGGGTTTTAAACCCTAAACTGAACTTTTTCCTTTCAGCCAGCATTAGGGTTTTAAACCCTAAACTGAGCTTTTCCATGCAATCAGCATTAGGGTTTTAAACCCTAAACTGAATTTTCCTTTTAGTCAGCATTAGGGTTTTAAACCCTAAACTGAATTTTTCCTTTAGTAAACATTAGGGTTTTAAACCCTAAACTGAACTTTTTCCTTTCAGCCAGCATTAGGGTTTTAAACCCTAAACTGAGCTTTTCCATGCAATCAGCATTAGAGTTTTAAACCCTAAACTGAATTTTCCTTTTAGTCAGCATTAGGGTTTTAAATCCTAAACTGAACTTTTTCCATTCTGCTAGCATTAGGGTTTTAAACCCTAAACTAAGCTTTTCCATGTAATCAGCATTAGGGTTTTAAACCCTAAACTGAATTTTCCATTCAGCCAGCATTAGGGTTTTAAACCCTAAACTGAGCTTTTCCATGTAATCAGCATTAGGGTTTTAAACCCTAAACTGAATTTTCCTTTTAGTCAGCATTAGGGTTTTAAACCCTAAACTGAATTTTTCCTTTAGTCAGCATTAGGGTTTTAAACCCTAAACTGAACTTTTTCCTTTCAGCCAGCATTAGGGCTTCATTGTAAGCAGGAGAGGTATCGAGCTAGATCCAACTAAGATAAAATCCATCAGAGATCTGCCTCCCCCAAGAACAAAGAAAGACGTGATGAGTCTTTTGGGCAGGTTGAACTACATTAGTCGGTTTATTGCCCAGCTGACAAGCACGTGTGAGCCCATATTCAAGCTGTTAAGGAAAGATGCGGCGATTAAGTGGACAACTGAGTGTCAAGAAGCCTTTGATAAAGTCAAAGAATACCTTTCGAATCCCCCGGTCTTGGTCCCTCCAGAACCGGGAAGGCCACTTTTCTTATATCTAACAGTCTTGGAGAACTCTTTCGGCTGCGTCCTCGGGCAACACGACGTAACCGGAAAGAAGGAGCAAGCAATCTACTACTTGAGCAAGAAATTCACCGGCTACGAGGCCAAATACACACTGTTGGAAAGGACGTGTTGCGCTCTCACATGGGTTGCTCAAAAGCTGAGACATTATCTCCAAGCCCACACTACGTTCCTCATAAGTAGGTTGGATCCTTTGAAGTATATATTTCAGAAACCAATGCCTACTGGGAGACTGGCTAAATGGCAAATCTTGCTTATGAAGTTCGACATAGTTTATGTCACTCGCACGGCAATGAAAGCCCAGGCGTTAGCAGATCATTTGGCCGAAAATCCGGTCGATGAGGAATACCAGCCATTGGATACCTACTTTCCAGATGAAGAAGTAAACACCGCAGAAGTAGTCTCGGAGGAAGCTCATGTTTGGAGGATGTTCTTTGATGGAGCTGTGAACGCCAAGGGTGTAGGGATTGGGGCAATTTTGATCTCGCCTTCTGGTCAGCATTATCCCGCCACAGCTAGACTTCGTTTCTTTTGCACAAATAATACAACTGAGTATGAAGCTTGCATCATGGGCATGCATATGGCAATCGATCAGGATGTCGAAGACTTACTGATTATGGGAGATTCTGACCTGATCATCCGACAAGTCCAAGGTGAATGGGAAACTCGGGATGTCAAACTTATCCCTTACCGATAGCATGTGGAAGACCTCAGCAAGCGCTTTACGTCAATAGAGTTCAAGTATATTCCGAGGTGCCACAATGGACTGGCAGATGCACTTGCTACTTTGGCTTCAATGCTACCCTACCCGGGCAACGCCTGCGTCGATCCTTTGGAAATCCAAATCAAGGAAAGACACGGTTACTGCAGTGTAATCGAGGCGGGATCAAATACGCAGCCTTGGTACCATGACATCAAGAAATTCCTGAAGACGCAAGAGTACCCCGAGCACGCTACTGGAGATCAGAAGAGGACCATTAGGCGACATGCAAGTGGTTTCTTTCTAAGCGGTGAATTGTTATATAAGAGGACCCCGAACCTCAATCTCCTAAGATGTGTCGATATCGAGGAATCGAGAAAGATCATGCACGAAGTACACGCAGGTGTGTGCGGACCTCACATGAACGGGTATGTCTTAGCGAAGAAAATCCTTCGAGCAGGTTATTACTGGATGGCCATGGAAAAAGATTGCTTTAGCTTTGTCCGGAAGTGTCATCATTGTCAGGTGCACGGTGATTTGATTCATGCACCTCCCACGGAGTTGCATCCCATGTCCGCACCTTGGCCATTTGTTGCATGGGGCATGGACATCATTGAACCAATCGAACCGAAGGCTTCGAATGGACACAGGTTTATACTGGTTGCCATTGATTACTTCACAAAATGGGTAGAAGCTGTCACTCTCAAGTCGGTCACTAAGAAAGCTGTGGTGGATTTTGTACACTCAAATCTTATTTGTCGCTTCGGTATTCCTGCGACTATCATTACAGATAATGCAGCAAACTTGAACAGTCACTTGATGGGAGATGTATGCGAGCAATTCAAGATAACGCATAGGAATTCCACTCCTTATCGGCCAAAAGCCAATGGTGCTGTGGAAGCGGCAAACAAAAACATCAAGAAGATTTTGAGGAAAACGATCCAAAGTTCCCGACAGTGGCATGAGCAGTTACCTTTTGCATTATTGGGGTACCGCACTACGGTACGCACATCGGTGGGAGCGACTCCTTATCTTTTGGTTTATGGGACCGAGGCTGTAATACCGGCAGAGGTAGAAATTCCTTCGCTTCGAATCATTGTCGAAGCAGAAATCGAAGACAGCGAGTGGGTTAAGGCTCGACTAGAGCAATTGACGTTGATTGATGAAAAGCGAATGGCCGCAGTTTGTCACGGACAGTTATACCAACGAAGGATGGCCCATGCTTACAACAAGAAAGTCCGACCCCGGAATTTCGAAGTAGGTCAGCTGGTACTAAGACGTATTCTGCCGCATCATGAAGAAGCAAAAGGAAAGTTTGCCCCAAATTGGAAAGGCCCATACATCGTAAGGAAGATATTGCCGAGAGGAGCCTTGTATTTAGGTGATATCGAAGGAAATGACCCCGACACAGCGGTAAATGCAGATGCAG
This sequence comes from Nicotiana tabacum, assembly GCF_000715075.1. Taxonomy (NCBI): domain Eukaryota; kingdom Viridiplantae; phylum Streptophyta; class Magnoliopsida; order Solanales; family Solanaceae; genus Nicotiana; species Nicotiana tabacum. The sequence goes on from NW_027438588.1 coordinate 44,497, forward strand.
TCAAGAGATACTACGTCTAGATCATACTCCCGTGATCCTGACACATTTGAAAATGGCGAAGGTTTTATCCCCCACTACTCCCAAACACTACCCAATCCTCTCTACAAAAAAAAAGAAAGACGAAAACAAAACAAAACATTGATTGAGGCCTGAACTACGTTTGACTTGATTCCGAAAGGATACGTAGGCAGCCTCTCCCTGAGGTTCAGTCACACTAACAATAAGATCCCATTCACCTTGAAATTGAAACCGGGGCACGTCGAGCAGTTGAGAAGTTAGTATCATCTACCTCTCTTTACCAAGCACAAGCCTTCAAATCAATTACCAAATGTGGTGGAGAACCAATAAGCGTCACAAGTGGAGACCGGCACACTCTGAATTGAGAGAGATAAAATGAGAGAGTCTCGTCGGTGAAAACCTTCGGGCACCACGAGGCGACGGGAGTAGAGAAACCAAAATGAAAGAGCTTGTTTAGTAAAAACTCACAAAGAGTGCTATCAAGCGATGACAGGAAGAGAAATGAGAGAGGTCAGCCAGCGAAAACCTGCAAAGGGCGCTGTTGGCCGAAAAAGAATGACTCTACCCCAAGGAAGTCTCGGCAGAGTTTCCGCCGGTTTGGAATCACAGATCCGTTCTGGTTCAGGGAAACGCAAGTTCATGGAAGATCAGGCGTCCAGTCCAAAGAGCATGTCATGTCATCTAAAGCCAGCGTTATCTTCCTCAGATAAGTCTTTCTCGTCCCGAAAAGGACACTCCCTTCCTGAAATTTGTTTTCTCCTTTCTTTGCCTCTCTTCAAATCCCTTTTGTGTTTTAACCCCAAGTTCAGGATACACCGGAAAGGGCAGGTGGCAGGTTTGTTTGCACGGAATCCCGTCTCATGAAAGAAAGCGCCTCATTTCGCTGGTACGATTGCCCAGGCCTGATGAATCATGACGTTTGATGGTGTTTTAAAGTAAAGAGGAAAGAGAGAAATATTTCCCAGCAAGTCCACTTTCAGATAGATCCCCACAGAGTCTCCCTCTGTACAAATCCCCGCAGAGTCTCTCCTTTTGAACAATCTCCCGCAGAGTCTCCCCAATCAAAAAAAAAAAATGGAATCTCCCCAGCACATCCCAGCGAGTCCCTTTGTAAAAATTCCCCAGCAAGCTTACCCCAACAAATCCTAGAAAGTCTGCTTTGAAATAAATCCCCAGCATTCCCCATTGAACAAAATCCACACAAAGAATCCACTTTGTAAATATTCTCCCACAGAGCTTCCTTTTTGTACAAATTCCCACAAAATACCTCCAATAAAATCCCCGTTGAGAACCTCCAAGCAAAACGGGACACAAAAAAAAAAAAGAAAAAAGGGGAAAAGAAAAAAAAGGAAAAAAAAAGAGCCTTACGAAGCAAGTCATCACAGAATCCGGAAATACAAGCCTGGGCAGTCTAAAGGTTTCGCCATTCGAATCAAATCAATGGCGGGACTTCGCAACAGAAATAGAGACGCAACAAAGCAATTGGGAACGATCAAGGTCACCGAACCGACCGTCATTTCCGAACTAACGATTGTTCTTTGTCTGAAAAGTTGAAACAGGTATAATCCAAGACAACCGTCCAAGAAGCAGGTGTCGCCCAAAGAAGAAGGTACACGGGTACAAGAAACATTTTGGCAATAAGGAATTCACTCAAAAGGTAAGTTCCCGCAAAACTCCCTTTTGTTCTTTTACTAAAATAAGAAAATTCAAAAAAAAGAAGTCAGTGGTTGTTCTCGAATTTTGACCCCAGCCATCAGCATTAGGGTTTTAAACCCTAAACTGAATTTTTCCTTTAATCAGCAATAGGGTTTTAAACCCTAAACTGAATTTTTCCTTTAGTCAGCATTAGGGTTTTAAACCCTAAACTGAACTTTTTCCTTTCAGCCAGCATTAGGGTTTTAAACCCTAAACTGAGCTTTTCCAAGCAATCAGCATTAGGGTTTTAAACCCTAAACTGAATTTTCCTTTTAGTCAGCATTAGGGTTTTAAACCCTAAACTGAACTTTTTCCATTCAGCCAGCATTAGGGTTTTAAACCCTAAACTGAGCTTTTCCATGTAATCAGCATTAGGGTTTTAAACCCTAAACTGAATTTTCCTTTTAGTCAGCATTAGGGTTTTAAACCCTAAACTGAATTTTCCTTTTAGTCAGCATTAAGGTTTTAAACCATAAACTGAACTTTTTCCATTCAGCCAGCATTAGGGTTTTAAACCCTAAACTGAGCTTTTCCATGTAATCAGCATTAGGGTTTTAAACCCTAAACTGAATTTTCCATTCAGCCAGCATTAGGGTTTTAAACCCTAAACTGAGCTTTTCCATGTAATCAGCATTAGGGTTTTAAACCCTAAACTGAATTTTCCTTTTAGTCAGCATTAGGGTTTTAAACCCTAAAATGAGCTTTTCCATGTAATCAGCATTAGGATTTTAAACCCTAAACTGAATTTTCCTTTTAGTCAGCATTAGGGTTTTAAACCCTAAACTGAACTTTTCCTTCCAGTCAGCATTAGGGTTTTAAACCCTAAACTGAACTTTTTCTTTCAGTCAGCATTAGGGTTTTAAACCCTAAACTGAGCTTTTCCATGCAATCAGCATTGGGGTTTTAAACCCTAAACTAAACTTTTCCTTTTAGTTAGCATTAGGGTTTTAAACCCTAAACTGAACTTTTTCCTTTCAGCCAGCATTAGGGTTTTAAACCCTAAACTGAGCTTTTCCATGCAATCAGCATTAGGGTTTTAAACCCTAAACTGAACTTTTCCTTTTAGTCAGCATTAGGGTTTTAAACCCTAAACTGAACTTTTTCCTTTCAGCCAGCATTAGGGTTTTAAACCCTAAACTGAGCTTTTCCATGCAATCAGCATTAGGGTTTTAAACCCTAAACTGAATTTTCCTTTTAGTCAGCATTAGGGTTTTAAACCCTAAACTGAGCTTTTCCATGCAATCAGCATTAGGGTTTTAAACCCTAAACTGAACTTTTTCCTTTCAGCCAGCATTAGGGTTTTAAACGCTAAACTGAACTTTTTCCTTTCAGCCAGCATTAGGGTTTTAAACCCTAAACTGAGCTTTTCCATGCAATCAGCATTAGGGTTTTAAACCCTAAACTGAATTTTCTTTTAGTCAGCATTAGGGTTTTAAACCCTAAACTGAACTTTTTCCTTCCAGCCAGCATTAGGGTTTTAAACCCTAAACTGAGCTTTTCCATGCAATCAGCATTAGGGTTTTAAACCCTAAACTGAACTTTTTCCTTTCAGCCAGCATTAAGGTTTTAAACCCTAAACTGAGCTTTTCCATGCAATCAGCATTAGGGTTTTAAACCCTAAACTGAACTTTTTCTATTCAGCCAGCATTAGGGTTTTAAACCCTAAACTGAGCTTTTCCATGCAATCAGCATTAGTGTTTTAAACCCTAAACTGAATTTTCCTTTTAGTCAGCATTAGGGTTTTAAACCCTAAACTGAACTTTTTCCATTCAGCCAGCATTAGGGTTTTAAACCCTAAACTGAGCTTTTCCATGTAATCAGCATTAGGGTTTTAAACCCTAAAATGAATTTTCCTTTTAGTCAGCATTAGGGTTTTAAACCCTAAACTGAACTTTTCCTTCCAGTCAGCATTAGGGTTTTAAACCCTAAACTGAACTTTTTCTTTCAGTCAGCATTAGGGTTTTAAACCCTAAACTGAACTTTTTCTTTCAGTCAGCATTAGGGTTTTAAACCCTGAACTGAATTTTCCTTTTAGTCAGCATTAGGGTTTTAAACCTTAAACTAAACTTTTTTCATTCAGCCAGCATTAGGGTTTTAAACCCTAAACTGAGCTTTTCTCTGCAATCAGCATTAGGGTTTTAAACCCTAAACTGAACTTTTTCCATTCAGCCAGCATTAGAGTTTTAAACCCTAAGTTGAGCTTTTCCATGCAATCAGCATTAGGGTTTTAAACCCTAAACTGAATTTTCCTTTTAGTCAGCATTAGGGTTTTAAACCCTAAACTGAACTTTTCCTTTCAGCCAGCATTAGGGTTTTAAAACCCTAAACTGAGCTTTTCCATGTAATCAGCATTAGGGTTTTAAACCCTAAACTGAATTTTCCTTTTAGTCAGCATTAGGGTTTTAAACCCTAAACTGAACTTTTCCTTTCAGCCAGCATCAAGGTTTTAAAACCCTAAACTGAGCATTTCCATGTAATCAGCATTAGGGTTTTAAACCCTAAACTGAATTTTCCTTTTAGTCAGCATTAGGATTTTAAACCCTAAACTGAATTTTCCTTTCAGTCAGCATTAGGGTTTTAAACCCTGAACTGAATTTTCCTTTTAGTCAGCATTAGGGTTTTAAACCTTAAACTAAACTTTTTTCATTCAGCCAGCATTAGGGTTTTAAACCCTAAACTGAGCTTTTCTCTGCAATCAGCATTAGGGTTTTAAACCCTAAACTGAACTTTTTCCATTCAGCCAGCATTAGAGTTTTAAACCCTAAGCTGAGCTTTTCCATGCAATCAGCATTAGGGTTTTAAACTCTAAACTGAATTTTCCTTTTAGTCAGCATTAGGGTTTTAAACCCTAAACTGAACTTTTTCCATTCAGCCAGCATTAGGGTTTTAAACCCTAAACTGAGCTTTTCCATGCAATCAGCATTAGGGTTTTAAACCCTAAACTGAACTTTTTCCATTCAGCCAGCATTAGGGTTTTAAACCCTAAACTGAGCTTTTCCATGCAATCAGCATTAGGGTTTTAAACCCTAAACTGAATTTTCCTTTTAGTCAGCATTAGGGTTTTAAACCCTAAACTGAACTTTCCCTTTTAGTCAGCATTAGGGTTTTAAACCCTAAACTGAATTTTCCTTTTAGTCAGCATTAGGGTTTTAAACCCTAAACTGAACTTTTCCTTTCAGCCAGTATTAGGGTTTTAAAACCCTAAACTGAGCTTTTCCATGTAATCAGCATTAGGGTTTTAAACCCAAAACTAAATTTTCCTTTTAGTCAGCATTAGGGTTTTAAACACTAAATTGAATTTTTCCTTTAGTCAGCATTAGGGTTTTAAACCCTAAACTGAACTTTTTCCTTTCAACCAGCATTAGGGTTTTAAACCCTAAACTGAGCTTTTCCATGCAATCAGCATTAGGGTTTTAAACCCTAAACTGAATTTTTCTTTTAGTCAGCATTAGGGTTTTAAACCCTAAACTGAATTTTTCCTTTAGTCAGCATTAGGGTTTTAAACCCTAAACTGAACTTTTTCCTTTCAGCCAGCATTAGGGTTTTAAACCCTTAACTGAGCTTTTCCATGCAATCAGCATTAGGGTTTTAAACCCTAAACTGAATTTTGCTTTTAGTCAGCATTAGGGTTTTAAACCCTAAACTGAACTTTTTCCATTCAGCCAGCATTAGGGTTTTAAACCCTAAACTGAGCTTTTCCATGTAATCAGCATTAGGGTTTTAAACCCTAAACTGAATTTTCCATTCAGCCAGCATTAGGGTTTTAAACCCTAAGCTGAGCTTTTCCATGTAATCAACATTAGGATTTTAAACCCTAAACTGAATTTTCCTTTTAGTCAGCATTAGGATTTTAAACCCTAAACTGAACTTTTCCTTCCAGTCAGCATTAGGGTTTTAAACCCTAAACTGAACTTTTTCTTTCAGTCAGCATTAGGGTTTTAAACCCTAAACTTAACTTTTTCTTTCAGTCAGCATTAGGGTTTTAATCCCTAAACTAAACTTTTCCTTTTAGTCAGCATTAGGGTTTTAAACCCTAAACTGAACTTTTTCCTTTCAGCCAGCATTAGGGTTTTAAACCCTAAACTGAGCTTTTCCATGCAATCAGCATTAGGGTTTTAAACCCTAAACTGAACTTTTCCTTTTAGTCAGCATTAGGGTTTTAAACCCTAAACTGAACTTTTTCCTTTCAGCCAACATTAGGGTTTTAAACCCTAAACTGAGCTTTTCCATGCAATCAGCATTAGGGTTTTAAACCCTAAACTGAATTTTCCTTTTAGTCAGCATTAGGGTTTTAAATCCTAAACTGAGCTTTTCCATGTAATCAGCATTAGGGTTTTAAACCCTAAACTGAATTTTCCCTTTGGTCAGCATTAGGGTTTTAAACCCTAAACTGAACTTTTTCCATTCAGCCAGCATTAGGGTTTTAAACCCTAAACTGAGCTTTTCCATGCAATCAGCATTAGGGTTTTAAACCCTAAACTGAACTTTTCCTTTTAGTCAGCATTAGGGTTTTAAACCCTAAACTGAACTTTTTCCTTTCAGCCAGCATTAGGGTTTTAAACCCTAAACTGAGCTTTTCCATGCAATCAGCATTAGAGTTTTAAACCCTAAACTGAACTTTTCCTTTTAGTCAGCATTAGGGTTTTAAACCCTAAACTGAATTTTTTCCTTTCAGCCAGCATTAGGGTTTTAAACCCTAAACTGAGCTTTTCCATGCAATCAGCATTAGGGTTTTAAACCCTAAACTGAATTTTTCTTTTAGTCAGCATTAGGGTTTTAAACCCTAAAGTGAACTTTTTCCATTCAGCCAGCATTAGGGTTTTAAACCCTAAACTGAGCTTTTCCATGCAATCAGCATTAGGGTTTTAAACCCTAAACTGAACTTTTTCCTTTCAGCCAGCATTAGGGTTTTAAACCCTAAACTGAGCTTTTCCATGCAATCAGCATTAGAGTTTTAAACCCTAAACTGAACTTTTCCTTTTAGTCAGCATTAGGGTTTTAAATCCTAAACTGAACTTTTTCCTTTCAGCCAGCATTAGGGTTTTAAACCCTAAACTGAGCTTTTCCATGCAATCAGCATTAGGGTTTTAAACCCTAAACTGAACTTTTCCTTTTAGTCAGCATTAGGGTTTTAAACCCTAAACTGAACTTTTTCCATTCAGCCAGCATTAGGGTTTTAAACCCTAAACTGAGCTTTTCCATGCAATCAACATTAGGGTTTTAAACCCTAAACTGAACTTTTTCCATTCAGCCAGCATTAGGGTTTTAAACCCTAAACTGAGCTTTTCCATGTAATCAGCATTAGGGTTTTAAACCCTAAACTGAATTTTCCTTTTAGTCAGCATTAGGGTTTTAAACCCTAAACTGAACTTTTTCCTTTCAGCCAGCATTAGGGTTTTAAACCCTAAACTAAGCTTTTCCATGCCATCAGCATTAGGGTTTTAAACCCTAAACTGAATTTTCCTTTTAGTCAGCATTAGGGTTTTAAACCCTAAACTGAACTTTTTCCATTCAGCCAGCATTAGGGTTTTAAACCCTAAACTAAGCTTTTCCATGTAATCAGCATTAGGGTTTTAAACCCTAAACTGAATTTTCCTTTTAGTCAGCATTAGGGTTTTAAACCCTAAACTGAACTTTTCCTTCCAGTCAGCATTAGGGTTTTAAACCCTAAACTGAACTTTTTCTTTCAGTCAGCATTAGGGATTTAAACCCTAAACTGAACTTTTTCTTTCAGTCAGCATTAAGGTTATAAACCCTAAACTGAATTTTCCTTTTAGTCAGCATTAGGGTTTTAAACCCTAAACTGAACTTTTTCCATTCAGCCAGCATTAGGGTTTTAAACCCTAAACTGAGCTTTTCCATGCAATCAGCATTAGGGTTTTAAACCCTAAACTGAACTTTTTCCATTCAGCCAGCATTAGAGTATTAAACCCTAAGCTGAGCTTTTCCATGCAATCAACATTAGGGTTTTAAACCCTAAACTGAACTTTTCCATGCAATCAGCATTAGGGTTTTAAACCCTAAACAGAACTTTTTCCTTTCAGCCAGCATTAAGGTTTTAAACCCTAAACTGAGCTTTTCCATGCAATCAGCATTAGGGTTTTAAACCCTAAACTGAACTTTTTCCATTCAGCCAGCATTAGGGTTTTAAACCCTAAACTGAGCTTTTCCATGCAATCAGCATTAGTGTTTTAAACCCTAAACTGAATTTTCCTTTTAGTCAGCATTAGGGTTTTAAACCCTAAACTGAACTTTTTCCATTCAGCCAGCATTAGGGTTTTAAACCCTAAACTGAGTTTTTCCATGTAATCAGCATTAGGGTTTTAAACCCTAAAATGAATTTTCCTTTTAGTCAGCATTAGGGTTGTAAACCCTAAACTGAACTTTTCCCTCCAGTCAGCATTAGGGTTTTAAACCCTAAACTGAACTTTTTCTTTCAGTCAGCATTAGGGATTTAAACCCTAAACTGAACTTTTTCTTTCAGTCAGCATTAAGGTTATAAACCCTAAACTGAATTTTCCTTTTAGTCAGCATTAGGGTTTTAAACCCTAAACTGAACTTTTTCCATTCAGCCAGCATTAGGGTTTTAAACCCTAAACTGAGCTTTTCCATGCAATCAGCATTAGGGTTTTAAACCCTAAACTGAACTTTTTCCATTCAGCCAGCATTAGAGTATTAAACCCTAAGCTGAGCTTTTCCATGCAATCAACATTAGGGTTTTAAACCCTAAACTGAACTTTTCCATGCAATCAGCATTAGGGTTTTAAACCCTAAACAGAACTTTTTCCTTTCAGCCAGCATTAAGGTTTTAAACCCTAAACTGAGCTTTTCCATGCAATCAGCATTAGGGTTTTAAACCCTAAACTGAACTTTTTCCATTCAGCCAGCATTAGGGTTTTAAACCCTAAACTGAGCTTTTCCATGCAATCAGCATTAGTGTTTTAAACCCTAAACTGAATTTTCCTTTTAGTCAGCATTAGGGTTTTAAACCCTAAACTGAACTTTTTCCATTCAGCCAGCATTAGGGTTTTAAACCCTAAACTGAGTTTTTCCATGTAATCAGCATTAGGGTTTTAAACCCTAAAATGAATTTTCCTTTTAGTCAGCATTAGGGTTGTAAACCCTAAACTGAACTTTTCCTTCCAGTCAGCATTAGGGTTTTAAACCCTAAACTGAACTTTTTCTTTCAGTCAGCATTAGGGTTTTAAACCCTAAACTAAACTTTTTCTTTCAGTCAGCATTAGGGTTTTAAACCCTAAACTGAATTTTCCTTTTAGTCAGCATTAGGGTTTTAAACCCTAAACTAAACTTTTTCCATTCAGCCAGCATTAGGGTTTTAAACCCTAAACTGAGCTTTTCCATGCAATCAGCATTAGGGTTTTAAACCCTAAACTGAACTTTTTCCATTCAGCCAGCATTAGAGTTTTAAACCCTAAGCTGAGCTTTTCCATGCAATCAGCATTAGGGTTTTAAACCCTAAACTGAATTTTCCTTTTAGTCAGTATTAGGGTTTTAAACCCTAAACTGAACTTTTCCTTTCAGCCAGCATTAGGGTTTTAAAACCCTAAACTGAGCTTTTCCATGTAATCAGCATTAGGGTTTTAAACCCTAAACTGAATTTTCCTTTTAGTCAGCATTAGGATTTTAAACCCTAAACTGAATTTTCTTTTTAGTCAGCATTAGGGTTTTAAACCCTAAACAGAACTTTTCCTTCCAGTCAGCATTAGGGTTTTAAACCCTAAACTGAACTTTCCCTTTTAGTCAGCATTAGGGTTTTAAACCCTAAACTGAATTTTCCTTTTAGTCAGCATTAGGGTTTTAAACCCTAAACTGAACTTTTTCCATTCAGCCAGCATTAGGGTTTTAAACCCTAAACTGAGCTTTTCCATGCAATCAGCATTGGGGTTTTAAACCCTAAACTGAATTTTCCTTTTAGTCAGCATTAGGGTTTCAAACCCTAAACTGAATTTTTCCTTTAGTCAGCATTAGGGTTTTAAACCCTAAACTGAACTTTTTCCTTTCAGCCAGCATTAGGGTTTTAAACCCTAAACTGAGCTTTTCCATGCAATCAGCATTAGAGTTTTAAACCCTAAACTGAACTTTTCCTTTTAGTCAGCATTAGGGTTTTAAACCCTAAACTGAACTTTTTCCTTTCAGCCAGTATTAGGGTTTTAAACCCTAAACTAAGCTTTTCCATGTAATCAGCATTAGGGTTTTAAACCCTAAACTGAATTTTCCTTTTAGTCAGCATTAGGGTTTTAAACCCTAAACTGAACTTTTCCTTGCAGTCAGCATTAGGGTTTTAAACCCTAAACTGAACTTTTTCTTTCAGTCAGCATTAGGGATTTAAACCCTAAACTGAACTTTTTCTTTCAGTCAGCATTAAGGTTATAAACCCTAAACTGAATTTTCCTTTTAGTCAGCATTAGGGTTTTAAACCCTAAACTGAACTTTTTCCATTCAGCCAGCATTAGGGTTTTAAACCCTAAACTGAGCTTTTCCATGCAATCAGCATTAGGGTTTTAAACCCTAAACTGAACTTTTTCCATTCAGCCAGCATTAGAGTATTAAACCCTAAGCTGAGCTTTTCCATGCAATCAGCATTAGGGTTTTAAACCTTAAACTGAACTTTTCCATGCAATCAGCATTAGGGTTTTAAACCCTAAACTAAACTTTTTCCATTCAGCCAGCATTAGGGTTTTAAACCCTAAACTGAGCTTTTCCATGCAATCAGCATTAGGGTTTTAAACCCTAAACTGAACTTTTTCCATTCAGCCAGCATTAGAGTTTTAAACCCTAAGCTGAGCTTTTCCATGCAATCAGCATTAGGGTTTTAAACCCTAAACTGAATTTTCCTTTTAGTCAGTATTAGGGTTTTAAACCCTAAACTGAACTTTTCCTTTCAGCCAGCATTAGGGTTTTAAAACCCTAAACTGAGCTTTTCCATGTAATCAGCATTAGGGTTTTAAACCCTAAACTGAATTTTCCTTTTAGTCAGCATTAGGATTTTAAACCCTAAACTGAATTTTCTTTTTAGTCAGCATTAGGGTTTTAAACCCTAAACTGAACTTTTCCTTCAAGTCAGCATTAGGGTTTTAAACCCTAAACTGAACTTTCCCTTTTAGTCAGCATTAGGGTTTTAAACCCTAAACTGAATTTTCCTTTTAGTCAGCATTAGGGTTTTAAACCCTAAACTGAACTTTTCCTTTCAGCCAGCATTAGGGTTTTAAAACCCTAAACTGAGCTTTTCCATGTAATCAGCATTAGGGTTTTAAACCCTAAACTGAATTTTCCTTTTAGTCAGCATTAGGGTTTTAAACCCTAAACTGAATTTTTCCTTTAGTCAGCATTAAGGTTTTAAACCCTAAACTGAACTTTTTCCTTTCAGCCAGCATTAGCGTTTTAAACCCTAAACTGAGCTTTTCCATGCAATCAGCATTAGGGTTTTAAACCCTAAACTGAATTTTCCTTTTAGTCAGCATTAGGGTTTTAAACCCTAAACTGAATTTTTCCTTTAGTCAGCAATAGGGTTTTAAACCCTAAACTGAACTTTTTCCTTTCAGCCAGCATTAGGGTTTTAAACCCTTAACTGAGCTTTTCCATGCAATCAGCATTAGAGTTTTAAACCCTAAACTGAATTTTCCTATTAGTCAGCATTAGGGTTTTAAACCCTAAACTGAACTTTTTCCATTCAGCCAGCATTAGGGTTTTAAACCCTAAACTGAGCTTTTCCATGTAATCAGCATTAGGGTTTTAAACCCTAAACTGAACTTTTTCCATTCAGCCAGCATTAGGGTTTTAAACCCTAAACTGAGCTTTCCATGCAATCATCATTAGGGTTTTAAACCCTAAACTGAATTTTTCTTTTAGTCAGCATTAGGGTTTTAAACCCTAAACTGAACTTTTCCTTTCAGCCAGCATTAGGGTTTTAAACCCTAAACTGAGCTTTTCCATGTAATCAGCATTAGGGTTTTAAACCCTAAACTGAATTTTCCTTTTAGTCAGCATTAGGGTTTTAAACTCTAAACTGAACTTTTTCTTTCAGTCAGCATTAAAGTTTTAAACCCTAAACTGAACTTTTTCTTTCAGTCAGCATTAGGGTTTTAAACCCTAAACTGAATTTTCCTTTTAGTCAGCATTAGGGTTTTAAACCCTAAACTGAACTTTTCCTTCCAGTCAGCATTAGGGTTTTTAACCCTAAACTGAACTTTTTCTTTCAGTCAGCATTAGGGATTTAAACCCTAAACTGAACTTTTTCTTTCAGTCAGCATTAAGGTTATAAACCCTAAGCTGAATTTTCCTTTTAGTCAGCATTATGGTTTTAAACCCTAAACTGAACTTTTTCCATTCAGCCAGCATTAGGGTTTTAAACCCTAAACTGAATTTTCCTTTTAGTCAGCATTAGGGTTTTAAACCCTAAACTGAACTTTTTCCATTCAGCCAGCATTAGGGTTTTAAACCCTAAACTGAGCTTTTCCATGTAATCAGCATTAGGGTTTTAAACCCTAAACTGAGCTTTTCCATGCAATCAGCATTAGGGTTTTAAACCCTAAACTGAACTTTTTCTTTCAGCCAGCATTAGGGTTTTAAACCCTAAACTGAGCTTTTCCATGCAATCAGCATTAGGGTTTTAAACCCTAAACTGAACTTTTCCTTCCAGTCAGCATTAGGGTTTTAAACCCTAAACTGAACTTTTTCTTTCAGTCAGCATTAGGGTTTTAAACCCTAAACTGAACTTTTTCTTTCAGTCAGCATTAGGGTTTTAAACCCTAAACTGAACTTTTCCTTTTAGTCAGCATTAGGGTTTTAAATCATAAACTGAACTTTTTCTTTCAGTCAGCATTAGGGTTTTAAACCCTAAACTGAACTTTTTCTTTTAGTCTGCATTAGGGTTTTAAACCCTAAACTGAACATTTTCCTTTCAGCCAATATTAGGGTTTTAAACCCTAAACTGAGCTTTTCCATGCAATCAGCATTAGTGTTTTAAACCCTAAACTGAATTTTCCTTTTAGTCAGCATTAGGGTTTTAAACCCTAAACTGAACTTTTTCCATTCAGCCAGCATTAGGGTTTTAAACCCTAAACTGAGCTTTTCCATGTAATCAGCATTAGGGTTTTAAACCCTAAAATGAATTTTCCTTTTAGTCAGCATTAGGGTTTTAAACCCTAAACTGAACTTTTCCTTCCAGTCAGCATTAGGGTTTTAAACCCTAAACTGAACTTTTTCTTTCAGTCAGCATTTGGGTTTTAAACCCTAAACTGAACTTTTTCTTTCAGTCAGCATTAGGGTTTTAAACCCTAAACTGAATTTTCCTTTTAGTCAGCATTAGGGTTTTAAACCCTAAACTGAACTTTTTCCATTCAGCCAGCATTAGGGTTTTAAACCCTAAACTGAGCTTTTCCATGCAATCAGCATTGGGGTTTTAAACCCTAAACTGAACTTTTTCCATTCAGCCAGCATTAGGGTTTTAAACCCTAAACTGAGCTTTTCCATGCAATCAGCATTAGGGTTTTAAACCCTAAACTGAATTTTCCTTTTAGTCAGCATTAGGGGTTTAAACCCTAAACTGAACTTTTCCTTTCAGCCAGCATTAGGGTTTTAAAACCCTAAACTGAGCTTTTCCATGTAATCAGCATTAGGGTTTTAAACCCTAAACTGAATTTTCCTTTTAGTCAGCATTAGGATTTTAATCCCTAAACTGAATTTTCCTTTTAGTCAGCATTAGGGTTTTAAACCCTAAACTGAACTTTTCCTTCCAGTCAACATTAAGGTTTTAAACCCTAAACTGAACTTTCCCTTTTAGTCCGTATTAGGGTTTGAAACCCTAAACTAAATTTTCCTTTTAGTCAGCATTAGAGTTTTAAACCCTAAACTGAACTTTTCCTTTCAGCCAGCATTAGGGTTTTAAAACCCTAAACTGAGCTTTTCCATGTAATCAGCATTAGGGTTTTAAACCCTAAACTGAATTTTCCTTTTAGTCAGCATTAGGGTTTTAAACCCTAAACTGAATTTTTCCTTTAGTCAGCATTAGGGTTTTAAACCCTAAACTGAACTTTTTCCTTTCAGCCAGCATTAGGGTTTTAAATCCTAAACTGAGCTTTTCCATGCAATCAGCATTAGGGTTTTAAACCCTAAACTGAATTTTCCTTTTAGTCAGCATTAGGGTTTTAAACCCTAAACTGAATTTTTCCTTTAGTCAGCATTAGGGTTTTAAACCCTAAACTGAACTTTTTCCTTTCAGCCAATATTAGGGTTTTAAACCCTAAACTGAGCTTTTCCATGCAATCAGCATTAGGGTTTTAAACCCTAAACTGAATTTTTCCATGCAATCAGCATTAGGGTTTTAAACCCTAAACAGAACTTTTTCCTTTCAGCCAGCATTAAGGTTTTAAACCCTAAACTGAGCTTTTCCATGCAATCAGCATTAGGGTTTTAAACCCTAAACTGAACTTTTTCCATTCAGCCAGCATTAGGGTTTTAAACCCTAAACTGAGCTTTTCCATGCAATCAGCATTAGTGTTTTAAACCCTAAACTGAATTTTCCTTTTAGTCAGCATTAGGGTTTTAAACCCTAAACTGAACTTTTTCCATTCAGCCAGCATTAGGGTTTTAAACCCTAAACTGAGTTTTTCCATGTAATCAGCATTAGGGTTTTAAACCCTAAAATGAATTTTCCTTTTAGTCAGCATTAGGGTTGTAAACCCTAAACTGAACTTTTCCTTCCAGTCAGCATTAGGGTTTTAAACCCTAAACTGAACTTTTTCTTTCAGTCAGCATTAGGGTTTTAAACCCTAAACTAAACTTTTTCTTTCAGTCAGCATTAGGGTTTTAAACCCTAAACTGAATTTTCCTTTTAGTCAGCATTAGGGTTTTAAACCCTAAACTAAACTTTTTCCATTCAGCCAGCATTAGGGTTTTAAACCCTAAACTGAGCTTTTCCATGCAATCAGCATTAGGGTTTTAAACCCTAAACTGAACTTTTTCCATTCAGCCAGCATTAGAGTTTTAAACCCTAAGCTGAGCTTTTCCATGCAATCAGCATTAGGGTTTTAAACCCTAAACTGAATTTTCCTTTTAGTCAGTATTAGGGTTTTAAACCCTAAACTGAACTTTTCCTTTCAGCCAGCATTAGGGTTTTAAAACCCTAAACTGAGCTTTTCCATGTAATCAGCATTAGGGTTTTAAACCCTAAACTGAATTTTCCTTTTAGTCAGCATTAGGATTTTAAACCCTAAACTGAATTTTCCTTTTAGTCAGCATTAGGGTTTTAAACCCTAAACTGAACTTTTCCTTCCAGTCAGCATTAGGGTTTTAAACCCTAAACTGAACTTTCCCTTTTAGTCAGCATTAGGGTTTTAAACCCTAAACTGAATTTTCCTTTTAGTCAGCATTAGGGTTTTAAACCCTAAACTGAACTTTTCCTTTCAGCCAGCATTAGGGTTTTAAAACCCTAAACTGAGCTTTTCCATGTAATCAGCATTAGGGTTTTAAACCCTAAACTGAATTTTCCTTTTAGTCAGCATTAGGGTTTCAAACCCTAAACTGAATTTTTCCTTTAGTCAGCATTAGGGTTTTAAACCCTAAACTGAACTTTTTCCTTTCAGCCAGCATTAGGGTTTTAAACCCTAAACTGAGCTTTTCCATGCAATCAACATTAGAGTTTTAAACCCTAAACTAAACTTTTCCTTTTAGTCAGCATTAGGGTTTCAAATCCTAAACTGAACTTTTTCCTTTCAGCCAGCATTAGGGTTTTAAACCCTAAACTGAGCTTTTCCATGCAATCAACATTAGGGTTTTAAACCCTAAACTGAACTTTTCCTTTTAGTCAGCATTAGGGTTTTAAACCCTAAACTGAACTTTTTCCATTCAGCCAGTATTAGGGTTTTAAACTCTAAACTGAGCTTTTCCATGCAATCAGCATTAGGGTTTTAAACCCTAAACTGAACTTTTTCCATTCAGCCAGCATTAGGGTTTTAAACCCTAAACTGAGCTTTTCCATGTAATCAGCATTAGGGTTTTAAACCCTAAACTGAATTTTCCTTTTAGTCAGCATTAGGGTTTTAAACCCTAAACTGAACTTTTTCCTTTCAGTCAGCATTAGGGTTTTAAACCCTAAACTAAGCTTTTCCATGCCATCAGCATTAGGGTTTTAAACCCTAAACTGAATTTTCCTTTTAGTCAGCATTAGGGTTTTAAACCCTAAACTGAACTTTTTCCATTCAGCCAGCATTAGGGTTTTAAACCCTAAACTAAGCTTTTCCATGTAATCAGCATTAGGGTTTTAAACCCTAAACTGAATTTTCCTTTTAGTCAGCATTAGGGTTTTAAACCCTAAATTGAACTTTTCCTTGCAGTCAGCATTAGGGTTTTAAACCCTAAACTGAACTTTTTCTTTCAGTCAGCATTAGGGATTTAAACCCTAAACTGAACTTTTTCTTTCAGTCAGCATTAAGGTTATAAACCCTAAAATGAATTTTCCTTTTAGTCAGCATTAGGGTTTTAAACCCTAAACTGAACTTTTTCCATTCAGCCAGCATTAGGGTTTTAAACCCTAAACTGAGCTTTTCCATGCAATCAGCATTAGGGTTTTAAACCCTAAACTGAACTTTTTCCATTCAGCCAGCATTAGAGTATTAAACCCTAAGCTGAGCTTTTCCATGCAATCAGCATTAGGGTTTTAAACCTTAAACTGAACTTTTCCATGCAATCAGCATTAGGGTTTTAAACCCTAAACTAAACTTTTTCCATTCAGCCAGCATTAGGGTTTTAAACCCTAAACTGAGCTTTTCCATGCAATCAGCATTAGGGTTTTAAACCCTAAACTGAACTTTTTCCATTCAGCCAGCATTAGAGTTTTAAACCCTAAGCTGAGCTTTTCCATGCAATCAGCATTAGGGTTTTAAACCCTAAACTGAATTTTCCTTTTAGTCAGTATTAGGGTTTTAAACCCTAAACTGAACTTTTCCTTTCAGCCAGCATTAGGGTTTTAAAACCCTAAACTGAGCTTTTCCATGTAATCAGCATTAGGGTTTTAAACCCTAAACTGAATTTTCCTTTTAGTCAGCATTAGGATTTTAAACCCTAAACTGAATTTTCTTTTTAGTCAGCATTAGGGTTTTAAACCCTAAACTGAACTTTTCCTTCAAGTCAGCATTAGGGTTTTAAACCCTAAACTGAACTTTCCCTTTTAGTCAGCATTAGGGTTTTAAACCCTAAACTGAATTTTCCTTTTAGTCAGCATTAGGGTTTTAAACCCTAAACTGAACTTTTCCTTTCAGCCAGCATTAGGGTTTTAAAACCCTAAACTGAGCTTTTCCATGTAATCAGCATTAGGGTTTTAAACCCTAAACTGAATTTTCCTTTTAGTCAGCATTAGGGTTTTAAACCCTAAACTGAATTTTTCCTTTAGTCAGCATTAAGGTTTTAAACCCTAAACTGAACTTTTTCCTTTCAGCCAGCATTAGCGTTTTAAACCCTAAACTGAGCTTTTCCATGCAATCAGCATTAGGATTTTAAACCCTAAACTGAATTTTCCTTTTAGTCAGCATAAGGGTTTTAAACCCTAAACTGAATTTTTCCTTTAGTCAGCAATAGGGTTTTAAACCCTAAACTGAACTTTTTCCTTTCAGCCAACATTAGGGTTTTAAACCCTTAACTGAGCTTTTCCA
>NW_027438589.1:0-61723 GCF_000715075.1 Nicotiana tabacum
GTTTCACCAAATAAAGTCCCTGATTTCGTTTTCTCACACTTGTTTGAAAGCTCTTGCTTCCACCCATTTTGAAAAATAATCTGTTAAAACTTATAGAAACTGTACCTTTCCTTTAGATTGAGGTAATGGAACTACGATAGCCATGCCCCGCTTCATGAAAGTCCATGGCGAGATAACAGAATGTAACAATTCTGCTGGGTGATGCATGTTATTGGTATATCGTTGACATTTATCGCACTTGGCTACAAAATTTTCTGCTTCCTTCTCAATTTTTGGCCGATAGTATCCTGCTCTTATTAAACTCTTCACCAATGATCTTCCCCTCAGTATGATTGTCGCAGTGCCCCTCATGTACTTCCCCCATCACATATTCTGTTTGTGAGGGACCAAGGCACTGTGCTAGATGTGACGACCCGGCCAGTCGTCTTGTGAGTTACCGCTTTGTTTCCACCATTTCTACTTTTTTATGCTTTTTTTATCCGTGCTATGTGGTATCGGGTTGGTCGGATCAAAACCAGAATGTTTTGGTAAGGTTTGAGATATTTAGTCTCTTTTGAGGAAGCTTAAGTTGGAAAAGTCAACCGAATGTTGACTTATGTATTAGATGTCTCATATGTGAGTTTCGATGTTTCAGTTAGCTTCGGGAGGTGATTTGTGACTTAGGAGTGTGATCGGAATGAGTTTTGGACGCTCGGAGTAGATTTAGGCTTGAATTGGCGAAGTTGATATTTTGGCGATTTTCGATTGGTAGGCGAGATTTTGATATAGGGGTCGGAATGGAATTCCAAGAATTGCAGTAGTTCCGTGGTGTCATTTGGGATTTGTGTGCTAAATTTTAGGTCATTCAGAAGTGGTTTGGTTGGTTTTTTTTTATCAAAAGCGAAATTCGAAAGATTTTAGAAAGTTTGGCTTGAATCTGATGTGTTTTGGTTGATTTGATGTTGTTTGAAGTGTTTTGAAGATTGGTACAAGTTTGAATAAGGTATTAGGATATGTTTATGCTTTTGGTTGAGGTCCCGAGGGCCTCGGGGTGATTTCGGATGGTTGACGGGAAGTTTGAAACTTTGTTGCAGCTGATGAATTTGCTACTTCTGGCATTTCCGAACATATGGATTGGGGAGCGCAGGTGCGACGCCGCATGTGCGGGCTTTTAGTCGTAGAAGCAAAAAGGGGCCTGATGAGCAGCGACCGCAAAAGCGGTTAGGGTGACCACATCTGCGATGTCGCAGATGCGGGTATGTGACCGCAGATGCGGACTAAGGGGAGGTAAGTGACTTCCGCAAAAGCGGAGGAATAACCGCAAATGCGATACCGCAGAAGCGGTTAAAGG
Organism: Nicotiana tabacum; assembly: GCF_000715075.1. Taxonomy (NCBI): domain Eukaryota; kingdom Viridiplantae; phylum Streptophyta; class Magnoliopsida; order Solanales; family Solanaceae; genus Nicotiana; species Nicotiana tabacum. The sequence goes on from NW_027438589.1 coordinate 1,331, forward strand.
GACATAGATGCAAAAATGACTAGGTAAAAAGTATAAATTGTGGCCTTCGCAAAATTTGAGCTATTTCACCATTTTTACTTCGGCCTTAGAGCTTTTTGGACGATTTGAAAGATGGATTTCAAGGGAACTTCATTGAGGTAAGGAATTTGGACCTAAAACTCGTTCCTATGCTATTATTACATGGATTAGAGCTAGAAATCATGGAAATTTAGGGTGAAAATTGGGGGAACTAGGGCTTGGAAACTTAGACCTTTGCTTGAGGATTTGAAGGACCATTTAAGGTCGGATTTCAAAACTTTTGATATGTATGAACTAGTGGGGAGATAAGGAATCTATTGATGTAAAAATTATTGAATTCCGAGATGTGGGCCCGGGGGTTGGGTTTTGGTAATTTCGGGATTTATATTGTAAATTATTTATTTTCGCTTGGGCTTCATTCCCTTAGCATATTTTGACATCCTCGTTCTGATTTTGGATAGATTCGATGTGAGTAGAGGTCGATCCGAGGGGAAAAGGCGTCACAAGTTTCAGATTTGACCGGTTCGAGATGAGTAATGATGGTAAATGATGTTCTAAGGTATGGAATCCGGACTTGCACATCATTGCACTATATTGAGGTGACGCACACGCTTGATGAAGAGCGTGGGGTCGTGCACTGTTGGGGATTGTGACTTGGTCCGTCCTGAATGACTCTTTTAAATCGTATTTGACTGAAATCTATTTGTTATCATCATGATTTGGGCTGAATGCCATATTTGGGACTTGTGCCAACTATTTGAACCCTTCGGGGATTTTTACTGGTATTTCCTCATTGTTTTGACTTTATACTTGAACTCAGTCTTGTTATATTTCATTGTTTTCGTACTCAGCCATGTTTACTCTATTTTAACACTTACATGATCTTTTAAATGATATTTTGTGCTCAGAAACATATTTTACTACTATCCCAGTGGATTGTGAGGATTTTTGTCTGAGTAAGGCCGAGGGCATATGTTGTGATGAAACATTTGATACTGATTATGAGGCCGAGGGCCTGAGATATGTACGCCACAAGGTGGCTTTATTGATATGAGGCCGAGGGACTAGTGATGATGCCATGAGGTGGCTTGATATTGCGTTTGGGCCGTAGGGGGGGTCCTCCAGGAGTCTGTACACCCCTAGTGAGCGCGGGGACCCATTGTGATGTGAGATTGAGCCCGAGGGACTGGTATTGTTCTGAGATGTTGCCCGAGGGGCGGAATTGTGGATACTGTGCCCGAGGGGAGAACCTTTATGTGTTTATTTTCTTAATTAACTATCCATTACCTGCTTAATTGTTGAAAAAAGCTTTCCATGCAATTACATTTGATATAAAGGATTTTTGCCTATCTTTCACTGATTCACTAATTTTTAAATGGTTTTACTGCTTCATTATAGAATGATGTGTGCTTTACGTGATTTCTTACTTTCAGTCTTTATTCACATTTGTTACTCACTGAGTTGGAGTACTTACTTTACTCCCTGCACCCCGTGTACAGATTCAGGCGTTGCGGATCCTGCTAGTGCAAGGTGAGAGCTCCCGGCAAATATCGGAGTCCACGAGGTAGCTGCTTGGCGTCTGCAGTCCCGTGTTTCTCCCTCTTTATCATTTCTATCTCTTATCAGACATTTGTAATAGTTTGTAGACTTTTCAAATGCGTAATAGGTTATATAAATACTCATGACTAGTGATACTCCGGTATAGGGCTGCGTTGGGTTGTATTTCGCGATTTATACTATTAACTGTTGAAACTTTGGTTTATTCATTCATCCTTAGACTGTTTATAAATGCTTAATTGTTAATAATTGGAAAAGTGGATGTGTCGGCTGGACTTGTCTTCATGAGAGGCGCCATCATGACCGGGTTTGGGTTTAGGGTCGTCACAAGTTGATATTAGATCGTAGGTTACATAGGTCTCATGAGTCATGAGCTGGTTTAGTAGAGTCTTGTGGATCGGTATGGAGACGTCTGTTTTTATCCTCAAGAGGCTGCAGAACCTTTAGGAAAAAAAATTCATATTCTTGAAATTCTTGTCGTGCGAATTTGTTGATCCAAGTACTAAACTTCTATTGTTCAATTATCTCACAGATGGTGAGGACACGCACTACCGGTCAGGATGTACGACCACCAGTACTACCAGCCATGGCCACCAGAGGTCAAGTACCCAACCATGGTCGTGGTAGGGGCAGAGCAGTTAGGGCAGCATCTGCAGATCTACCGACTGCCCTAGTTCAGGATCAGGTCCCAGTTATGGACGCTCCAGCTCAGGCACCAGTTGTGCCCATTATGATTTCGGCTCTTCAGGAGGCCTTAGCTCAGATCTTATCAGTTTGTACTGGCCTAGCCCAGGCAGTTTCAGCCACTACAGTCGTAACTACTCCTCAGGTCGGGGGAGGCAATCTGACTCCCGCCGCTCACACACCTGAGTAGGACGTGCAGGAACTTCAGACACCAGGGCACATTCAGCCCGGCCAGTTGCAGCTTATCAGGACTATGTAGTTACTGCTTTGCCGGAGGATGAGCAGCGTAGGTTGGAGAGGTTTAGTAGACAGCAGCCTCCGACCTTCAGTGGTGCAGAGGTCAAGGATGCCTAGGGTTTCTTATACAAGTGATAGAGGATGTTTTGTACAGCGGGTATTTTGGACACTAGCGGGATGGCTTTCACTACTTATCAGTTTTCGGGAGCCGCCTTCACTTAGTGGGAAACCTTTGAGAGGCGTAGGCCTGTTGGTGCAGCACCCCTTACCTGGCAGCAGTTCTCTGTTCTCTTTCTGGAGAGTATGTGTCGTAGTCCCGTAGAGAGGAGCTGTGTATGGAGTTTGAGTGGTTGTGTCAGGGAGAGATGATTGTGATATAGTATGAGATGAGGTTCTCTGAGTTAGCTCGTCACGCTATTTGGATGGCTCCGATAGATAAAGAGAGGATTAGGAGGTTTGTTGATGGCCTCACTTATTAGCTTCGTATTCTCATGACTAGGGAGAGGGTGATTGGTGCTACGTTTGAGTAGGTTGTGGATATTTCCCATGAGATTGAGTCTGTTCGTCATCAGGAGCGTGATGAGAGGGAAGCCAAGAGGCCTCGAGGATCTGGTAGTTACAGTGGTACTCCTTCGAGAGGTTAGTTTCAGCACGGCAGAGGCCTTCCATTAAGGCATGCTCAACTAGCTCACCCAGGTTATCGTGGGCGTCATCGGGTCATGGTTATCACACTTATCATTAGGGCCAGTCATTAATTAGTGTCTTTCAAGCTCAGAGTTTGTCCCGTGTCCATCAGTCCAAGGCTTTTCTATGCTGAGTGCATCTGCTAGTCACTCCAGTGCGAGGGGTTCCCTTCAGTCCCCTCCTCCAGCACCTTGGAGTTGTTATGAGTGTGGTGAGATGGGTCATATGTGGAGGTAGTGTCCTCGTCATCTTACGAGCTCATCTCAGCAGAGGGGTTAGTCATCGGCTTCAGCGCTAGTTACTTCACCACCACCCGCCCAGCCAGCTAAGGGTGGAGGTCAGTCGGCTAGGGGTCGTCCCAGAGGGGGAGGTCGATCAGGTGGCGGTCAGGCCCGTTTGTATGCACTTCCAGGTAGACCCGATGCTATTGCTTCATATGCTGTTATTACAGGTATTGTTTCAGTCTTCCACAAAGATGCCTTTGTATTATTTGATCCCGGTTCCACCTTTTCTTATGTGTCATCATACTTTGCGCGTTATTTGGGTATGCCCCCTAAATTTCTTTCTTCACCTGTTCATGTATCTACCCCAGTGGGTGATACTGTTGTTGTAGACCGTGTGTACCGGTCGTGTGTGGTGACTATTAGGGTCTGGAGACCCGTGTGGATCTTTTAATATTGTGTATAGTGGATTTCAATGTCATTTTGGGCATGGATTGGCTATCTTCGTGTCGTGCTATTCTGGACTATCATGCTAAGACAGTTACATTGCCCATACCGGGTGTTCCACGGATCGAGTGGTGAGGTGTGACTGATTATGTTCCTAGTAGAATGATCTCATTCTTGAAAGCCAGTGTATGGTTGGGAAGGGTTGTCGTTCTTATCTAGCCTTTGTGAGGGATGTCGGTGCTGAGATTCCCAGTATTGATTCTGTTGCAGTTGTGAGGTATTTTCCCGATGTGTTTCTTGCAGACCTGCCGGGCATGCCACTGGACATGGATATTGATTTTGGTATTGACCTGGTTCTAGGCACTCATCCCATTTCTATTTCGCCGTATCGTATGGCACCAGTGGAGTTGAAGGAATTAAAGGAGCAGCTTCAGAAACTCCTTGATAAAGGGTTCATTCGGCCTAGTGTGTCACCTTGGGGTATACCGGTTCTATTTGTGAAAAAGAAGGATGGCACTATGATAATGTTCATTGATTATAGGCAATTGAACAAAGTAACAATTAAGAACAAGTATCATTTGCCTCACATTGATGATTTATTTGACCAGCTTTAGGGAGGGAGAGTGTTCTCCAAGATTGATCTCCATTCAGGTTATCACCAGTTGGAGATCAGGGACTCGGATATTCTTAAGACAACTTTCAGGAGCCGATATGGTCATTATGAGTTCTTGGTGATGTCTTTTGGGCTGACAAATTCCCCAGAAGCGTTCATGCATTTGATGAACAGTGTGTTACGGCCTTATCTAGACTCGTTTGTCATAGTCTTCATTTATGACATTCTGGTGTATTCGCGTAGTTAGGAGGAGCACGCAGAGCATTTGAGGGTTGTGTTGCAAAGACTAAGAGAGGAGAAGCTTTATGCAAAATTCTCCAAGTGTGAGTTTTGGCTCAGTTTATTGGATTTCTTAGGGCATGTGGTGTCCAGCGAGGGTATTAAGGTTGATCCGAAGAAGATAGAGGCGGTTCAAAGTTGGCCCAGACCGTCCTCAACCATAGAGATTCACAGCTTTCTTCGTTTGGCGGGTTATTATCGCCGTTTTGTTCAGGGATTCTCATCTATCGCATCACCCTTGACCAAGTTGACATAGAAGGGTGCTTCATTTGTATGGTCGAACGAGTGTGAGGAGAGCTTTCAGAAGCTCAAGATACCTTTGACCACAACTCTAGTGTTAGTTTTGCCATTAGCTTCAGGTTCATATACCGTGTATTGTGATGTTTCAAGAGTTGGTATTGGTTGTGTATTGATGCAAGCGGGTAGAGTTTTTGCTTATGCTTCTCGTCAGTTGAAGCCCTATGAGAAGAACTACCTCATTCATGATTTAGAGTTGGCTTCCATAGTTCACGCGTTGAAGATTTAGAGGTATTACTTGTATGGTGTGTCTTGTGAGGTGTTTACTGATCATCGTAGCCTCCAGCACTTGTTCAAATAGAAGGAGCTTAATTTGAGGCATCAGAGGTGGTTGGAGTTGCTTAAGAATTATGATATTACTATATTGTACCATTCGGGGAAGGCCAATGGCAGTAAGTATGGAGAGTTTGGCATATATTCCAGTTGGGTAGAGAACTCTTGTAGTCGATGTTCAGGCTTTGGCCAATCGGTTCGTGAGATTAGATATTTCGGAGCACAGTCGGGTATTGGCTTGTGTGGTTTCTCGATCTTCCTTATATGATCGCATAAAATAGCGCCAGTATGATGATCCGCATTAGCTTGTCCTTAAGGACAGGGTTAGCATGATGGATGCTAGAGATGTGACCATTGGTTACGATAGGGTGTTGAGGATGCAAGGCCGGATTTGTGTGCCCAATGTGGATGGGCTTCGGGAGTTGGTTCTGGAGGAGGCCCATAGCTCGCGGTATTCCATTCATCTGGGTGCCGCGAAGATGTATCAGAATTTGATGCAGCACTATTGGTGGAGAAGAATGATGAAAGATATTGTGGGATTGTAGCTCGGTGTCTCAATTGTCAGCAGGTGAAATATGAGTATCAAAGACCGGGTGGCTTGCTTTAGCAGATGGATATACCCTAGTGGAAGTGGGAGAGGATCACTATAGACTTTGTAGTTGGACTTCCACGAACTTTGAGGAAGTTCGATGCTATTTGGGTGATTTTGGATCGGCTGACCAAGTCTGTGCACTTCTTTCCTATGTGTGCTACCTATTCTTCAGAGCGGTTGGCATAGATCTATATCTGGGAGATTGTTCGGTTGCATGGTGTCCCAGTTTCCATCATTTCAGATAGGGGAACTCAGTTTACATTGTTGTTTTGGAGGTCTATGTAGCGAGGTTGGGTAGTCAGGTTGACTTGAGCATAGCTTTTCACCCTCAGACGGACGGGCAGTTCGAGCACACTATTTAGATATTGGAGGACATGTTGCGTGCTTGTGTCATTGATTTTGGAGGGTCATGGGATCAATTTGTACCGCTTGTAGAGTTTGCTTAAAACAATAGCTTCCAGTCGAGTATTCAGATGGCTCCATATGAGGCTTTGTATGGGAGGCTATGTAGATCTCCAGTTGGTTGGTTTGAGCCCGGTGAGGCTAGGCTATTTGGGAAAGACATGGTATAGGATGCCTTAGAAAAGGTGAAGGTGATTCAGGAGAGGCTTCATACAGTGCAGTCGAGGCATAAGAGTTATGCTGATAGGAAGGTTCGAGATGTGTCCTACATGGTTGGTGAGAAGGTTTTGTTGAAGGTTTTGCCCATGAAGGGTGTTATGATACTTGGGAAGAAAGGGAAATTGAGTCCTCAGTTCATTGGGCCTTTTGAGGTGCTTCGGAGGATTGGGGAGGTGGCTTATGAGCTTGCTTTGCCACCCAGCTTATCGAGTGTGCGTCCAGTATTTCATGTTTCTATGCTCTAGAAGTATATTGGGATCCTTCTCATGTTTTGGATTTCAGCACGGTTCAGTTGGATGATGATTTGAACTATGATGTGGAGCTAGTAGCTATTTGGGTTGTTAGGTTTGAAAGTTGAGGTCAAAGGATATAGCTTCAGTGAAAGTGCAGTGGAGAGGTCGGCCCGTGGAGGAGGCTACCTGGGAGACCGAGTGGGAGATGCAGAGCAAATATCCTCACCCGTTTGAGGCTTCAGGTATGCTTCTTGACTCGTTCGAGGATGAACGTTTGTTTAAGTTAGGGAGGTGTGACGACCCGCCCAATCGTATCATGAGTTACCGCTCTGTTTCCCCCATTTTTGCTTCTTTATGCTTTGTTTATCCATTTTATATGGTATCGGGTTTGGTCGGATCGAATCCGGAATGATTTTGGTGAGGTTTGAGAGACTTAGTCTCTTTTGAGGAAGCTTAAGTTGGAAAAGTCAACCGAATGTTGACTTATATGTTAGAGGGCTTGGATGTGAGTTCCGATAATTCGGTTAGCTTCGGGAAGTGATTTGTGACTTAGGAGCGTGATCGGAATGAGTTTTGGAGGCTCGGAGTAGATTTCGGCTTGAATTGGCGAAGTTCACATTTTGGCGATTTCCAGTTGGTAGGCGAGATTTTGATATAGGGGTCGGAATGGAATTCCGAGAGTTGCAGTAGTTTTGTGGTGTCATTTGGGATGTGTGTGCAAAATTTCAAGTCATTCGGAAGTGGTTTGGTTGGGTTTTTTTTATCAAAAGAGGAATTCGGAAAATTTTAGAAAGTTTGTCTTGAATCCGATGTGTTTTGGTTGATTTGATGTTGTTTGAGGTGTTTTGAATATTGCTACAAGTTTGAATAAGGTATTAGGATATGGTTGAGGTCCCGGAGGCCTCAGGTTGATTTCGGATGGTTAACGAGAAGTTTGAGACTTTGTTGCAGCTGCTGAATTTGCTGCTTTTGGTATTTCTGCACCTGCGAATTAGGGACCGCAGGTGCGACGCCGCATGTGCAAGCGTTTAGTCGCAGAAGCGAAAAGGGGCCTGATGAGCAGCGACCGTAGAAGCGGTTAGGGTGACTGCATCTGCGATGTCGCAGATGCGGGTATGTGACCGCATATGCGGACTAAGGGGAGGTAAGTGACTTCTGCAGAAGCAGAAGAATAACCGCAAATGTGGTACCGCAGAAGCAGTTAAGGGGATGCAGATGCGAAAATGACTGTGTAGAAAGTATAAATTGTGCCCTTCGCAAAATTTGAGCTATTTCACCATTTTTGACTTCGGGCTTGGAGCTTTTTGGATGATTTGAAAGAGGGATTTCAAGGGAACTTCATTGAGGTAAGGAATTTGGACCTAAAACTCCTTCCTATGCTATTATTACATGGATTAGAGCTAGAAATCATGGAAATTAAGGGTGAAATTGGGGAAACTAGGGCTTGGAAACTTAGACCTTTGCTTGAGGATTTGAAGGACCATTTGAGGTTGGATTTCAGAACTTGTGATATGTATGAACTCGTGGGGAGATAAGGAATCTATTGATGTAAAAATTATTGAATTCTGAGATGTGGGCCCGGGGGTCGGGTTTTGGTAATTTCGGGATTTACGTTATAAATTAATTATTTTTGCTTGGGCTTCGTTCCCTTAACATAGTTTGACGTCCTCGTTCTGATTTTGGATAGATTCAACGCGAGTGGAGGCTGATTCGAGGGGCAAAGGCGTCATGAGCTAGAAATTTTATCGGTTTGAGGTGAGTAATGATTGTAATTGATGTTCTGAGTGTATGAAACCCCGGACTTGCACATCGTTGCGCTATATTGAGGTGACGCACATGCTTGATGACGAGCGTTGGGTCGTGCACTATTGGGGATTGTGACTTGTTCCATCCCGAATGACTATTTTACCGCGTATTTGACTGAAATCTATTTGTTATCATCATGATTTGGGCTGAATGCCATATTTGGGCCTTGTGCCAACTATTTGAACCCTTCGAGGATTTTTATTAGTATTTCCTTACTGTTTTGACTTTATACTTGAACTCAGTCATGTTATATGTCACTGTTTTCGTACTCAGCCATGTTTACTCTATTTTAACACTTACATGATCTTTTAAATGATACTTTGGGCTGACAAAAATATTTTACTACTGCCCGAGTGGCTTGTGAGGATTTTTGACTGAGTAAGGCCGAGGGCCTATGTTGTGAGGAAACATTTGATACTGATTATGAGGCCGAGGGACTGAGATATGTACGCCACGAGGTGGCTTGATTGATATGAGTCTGAGGGCCTAGTGATGATGCCGCGAGATGGCTTGATATTGCACTTGGGCTGTAAGGGGCCCCTCCAGGAGTCTGTACACCCCCAGTTAGCGCGGGGACCCATTGTGATGTGAGATTGAGCCCGAGGGACTGGTATTGTTCTGAGATGTTGCCCGAGGTGCAGAATTATGGATACTGTGTCTGAGGGGAGAACCTTTATGTGTTTATTTTCTCAATTAACTGTCCATTATCTGCTTAATTGTTGAAAAGGGCTTTTCATGAAATTACATTTGATATAAAGGATTTTTGCCTATCTTTCACTGATTCACTAATTTTTAAATGGTTTTACTGCTTCATTATAGAATTATGTGTGCTTTACGTGATTTCTTGCTTTCAGTATTTATTTACATTTGTTACTCACTGAGTTGGAGTACTCACTTTACTCCCTGCACCCCGTGTACAGATTCAGGCGTTGCAGATCCTGCTAGTGCAAGGTGAGAGCTCCCAGCAGATATCGGAGTCCACGAGGTAGCTGCTTGGCGTCTGCAGTCCCGTGTTTTTCCCTATTTATCTTTTCTATCTCTTATCAGACATTTGTAATAGTTTGTTGACTTTTCAGACGTGTATTAGGTTTTATAGATGCTCATGACTAGTGACACCCCGGTATCGGGCTGCGTTGGGCTGTATTCCGCGATTTATGTTATTACCTACTTAAACTTTGGTTTATTCATTCATGATTAGACTGTTTATAAATGCTTAATTGTTAATAATTGGAAAATAGGAAGTATCGGCTGGCCTTGTCTTCATGAGAGGCGCCATCACGGTCGGGTCTGGGTTTAGGGTCGTGACACTAAAGATCCATCGAACATCTTTCGGTATAAGTTGCCACCAATTAATAAATACCAGGTGGCTTTTTAGCAAAGTATCTATGACTTCTTATCATCTTCGGGTAAGATTTCGTACTGCAAAAAGTTGATAAACGCATTCCTCCAATCCCAAGTTGAATTGTTAAAGTTTATCTCGTTCTTGTCTTGGTCGAGTGCCGAATGAAACAAATGTACAACAATAGCATTTTCTGCATTTGTTATCTCCGTGACAGACACGAGATTGGCCAACGCATCTGCTTCTGTATTCTCCTCCTTGGGTATTTGAACAGCTTTCCATGATTGAAATTGTCTGACTAGTTCCTGTACCTATGTAAGTCCCCTGCATTTGGTTAAGTACTAGTTGCGATTCGCTTTTGATTACAATCTGTTCTATACCAAACTCTCATGCTAATTCCAGACCTGCAATCACATCTTCGTACTCTACTTCATTGTTAGTGATGGGATAACATTTTATTGCTTGTCTTACGACTTCCCCTGAAGGCGGAATTAAAACAATACCTAGGCCCGCGCCTTTAACATTTGAGGAACCGTCAGTAAATAAAATCCAAGTCCCCGGATTAGATCAGGTAAATACCTGTAATTCCTTTTCTACTTCGGGAATTAAATTCATGCTAAAATCTGTTATGAAATCTGCTAAAACCTGAGATTTTATTGTAGTTCTGGGCTAATATATGATATCATACTCACTGAGTTCTATTGCCCACTTAGCTAACCTACCAGATAGTTTTTGTTTATGCAATATATTCCTCAGGGGGGAATCAGTTATTACAGAGAGAGGATGACATTGATAATAACGTTTCAACTTTCTAGATGCTATAATTAATGCTAAAGCAAGCTTTTATAGATGAGGATATCGTGTGTCAGCATCTAACCAATATTTACTAACATAATATATTAGAGATTGGTTACCTTTATCCTCTCGTACTAGCACCACACTTACTGCCACTTCTGACATAGCAAGATAGATAAGCAGCCTTTCTCCGTCTTTTGGTTTGGCTAGCAAAGGCGGATTTAATAAATATGATTTTAGGTTCTTGAGGGCTTGTTGTCATTCATCACTCCATTCTAATTGATTCTTCTTTTTCAATACTGAAAAAGAATTTCAAATTTTTTTCCGATGATTTTGAAATAAATCCCCCTAGTGTTGTTATTCTTCATGTTAATCTCTGCGCTTCTTTTATGCTTGTGAGTACATCCGGTATTTCCTCGATAGCTTTGATTTGTTCAGGATTTACTTCAATTCCCCTATTATAAACAAGAAAACATAAAAACTTACCTGAAGATACGCCAAAAGCACATTTTTCTGGATTTAGCTTCATATTGTATTTGCGGAGAATGTGGAAAGTATCTGACAGATGTTGAAAATAATCTCCCGCATGTGCTGATTTGACTGGCATATCATCAATGTAGACTTCCATGGTCTTTCCAAGATGTTCTTGAAACATTTTGGTTACCAATCTTTGGTACGTGGCTCTAGCATTTTTTAGACCAAATGGCCTGATTTTGTAACAGTAAGTTCCCCTGCCTGTGATAAATGAAGTTTTTTCTTCATCTGTAGGATCCATCTTTATCTGGTTATATCCTGAATATGAATCTAAAAAGCTTAACAGCTCATGTCCTGCGGTAGAATCAATTAGTTTATCTATGTGTGGCAAAGGGAATGAATCTTTAGAACAAGCTTTTATTCAAAACAGTATAAACTACACGAACTCGCCATTTCCATTCTTTTTGGAACTACTACAATATTGGCTAGCCAGTTAGGATATTTTACCTCTCGTATTGACCCAATTTTTAAAAGTTTTTGTATCCCATCTTGGTTTACTTGATTTTTGAAGGATCCCTGCTTCCTCTTCTTCTGCTTGACAGGTGTATATGATGGGTCCTCATTCAGTTTGTGGGTCATCACCTCCGGTGGTATACCTATCATATCTGAATGCGACTAAGCAAAGCAATCTGTGTTAGCTTTTAAGAATTCAATTAACTTACCTTTCATTTCTGTGCTCAAGTTTGCTCCGATGTGAACTTTCCTGTCTGGCTAGTGTTTAAATAGCACCACCACTTCGAGTTCTTCGGTAGTTGTCTTAATGTTTTCATTTTTTCTAGATCTTTAATAACATCCGATCTTGAATCAACATCAGTTTGTCCTTGAATGCCTTCAGTTTAGGTTTGTTTTACGATACCCTCGACCAAATTTTGTAAGTGCTATTTCTTGCCTGCAACATCGTTTACTGTGCTGGTAGCCACCACTAAATTGATACTTCTAGAAGCTTGTTGATCTTCACAGATTTGACGAATCCCCTACTGTGAAGGAAATTTGATAACTCGATGCAATGTGGACAGTACAGGATCCATATCGTGAATCCATGGTCTTGCCAAGATTATATTATAAGCCATATATGCATCTGTCACCTGAAACTTTGTGTCCTTGATAACCCCTTCTGCAAACGTAGCAAGCACTACTTCCCCCTTTGTGATAACACTTGAATTATCAAATTCAGACAAAGACTGTGCCTTTAGTATCACCTTGTCGTTAGCTTGCATTTCATCCACCACTCTTGGTAAAATTATATTCATGGAACTACCTGGGTCAATCAAAAATCATTTTACTTTAGTATCGTGTACAAGTAAAGATATTACCAGTGCGTCATTATGAGGAATCATCAAGGTGTCTGCATCTTCGTCATCAAATGTTATACTGTCTCCTTCCAAGGCTTGGCGTATTCGCTTCCCATGAGTGACTGTGACTTTTGACGTCTTCTTTGCTGATGTTTAAGTCACATCATTGACCTCATCTCCCCTAGTTATTACGTTAACTGTTCTTTTTAGAGATGGGGGCTTCGAGGGTTCTTGTCTGTTCTTTATACCTTATCTCACATACCTCTTAAACCAACTACCAACTCAAAGGTACTGACACTAAAATTGTAATCTGATTCTCGCATGTGTGCTGGAGCTGTCTCCTCGTGCATCCCATTCCTTTCTGAATCAAGATGAAGAACCTGCATCTTTTTGTCTTGATCTTGATTCAGATCGTAAGTTTTCCTATTTGGACTGATAATTTCGACTTGCAGGACCCATGTAAGTTTCATACCTGTTTTTCCTGGTCCCTTTTTTTGATTCAGAACGTCTTGACCCCGCTCTTTCATCAACCCTTGGTTGAGCAACCGTGTCTTCTTTTATCCGCAACTTTGTGTTATATCTATTGTACACCTCATTCCAAGTTGTTTCTGGAAATTATTGCAAACTTTTCTTCAGTCTCCTCGTGGCTTCTCAGTAATTCTGTGTTTCCTTGTTTTTCCTTAAAGATGTCTTCTATAAATGAATTTGCAAGCTCAAAAAAGGAATCCATAGAGTTATCAAGTAAGAGTGAATACCACGTTAATTCTCCTTTCGTGATTGTTTCACCAAAATTTTTAACCAAAACTGATTTGATTTCCTGCTTGTTTAAAATATTTCCTTTCACGCCAGTTGTAAACGCGGTTATGTGATCTCGAGGGTCAGTTGTTTTATCATATTTTGGAATATCAGGCATTTTTAACTTCTTGCGAACTGGCAAAGGTGTTGCAATTGGCTTCCAAGGTTGTTGTGAATATTTATCAATATCTACTTCTTTAATCACGGGAGGTACGCAAGGCATTTTTTCTATGCGATAATTTTGCTCTTTCAACTGTTTCTAAAAAGTTAGTACCAAACTTTGTAAATCAGAATTGTTTGGTGTACCTGACCTTCCATCATGATATTCATTGGGAGTTCCTCCGCTTCCAGAATTGGTGAGCCCTGAGCGTGGGTTTTCCAGGGTTGTGGTGTTGTTTGGAAGAGGAGTTTGCGGCGCAGTTGACAATCCCCTAACAAAGGTTTGAAGAGCACTATTCGCGTGTTCTGCGATCAATTGTTTTAAAGTGTCTTGTTCAACAGTCTGCTCGTCCCCTTGATGATTATTCACGTGTGACATTGATCTTTCAGGTGACCCCTCATAGGACAATTGAGGAGATCTTTGTGGAGAAGAGAGTGGTGGAGTTGCTCCCTCTTGTGGGTTTAGCTGGTTATTTTCGTTGACAGTTGACATAGTTGGTTGTCAGCAAGAGAATTTGAAAAGTGAAAAGATTATCAGATTCCTGACAACAGAACCAATTTGTTTAACCAAAAAAATAGATTTATCGGTCAAAATCTAAATTTAGAAGAAAACGAGCTACTGATAATCAGGTTTTACATCACTTTCACAATGTTATTTAAGAAAAATAATAAGAATGGTAGAGAAAATATACTAAAATAAATAAAGAATAAATTGATGGATAATTTATAAAATCAAGGCTGAAAACTTCGATAAATCAGAGAAGTAAAGATTATATTTCAATAGTACATGGAATTTGTCCTTACAAATAAATTTTGTATCCTTATATAGGAGTTTACAATCATAACTGTTTGCTCACATAGTTTGGGTTTATTATGGGCACTAATTGTATTGATTGCCCATTATCACAGATAGTTATTATTGATACCCAATTTTTTTTCTCATATATTTTAAATATACATATATATTTTTAAAATAGTGCACATGAATTATTATTAAATTTACAAACATGCACAAGTGTTTTTATAATTTTTCTATAATTTTAAAGGCATTAAATCAATTTATTTCGGTATTTTTTTATTATAATTATCCCACATGTTATTTTTATGATGATTTAATCATCTAAATTCATGTTTTATGCCCATAAAGTGTTTTAATATTTTAATTGCATTCTTATAAATGCATTTGCATTTTAAGGCTAGAATTGCACATTTTGCAATAATAGCCCACAAATGTGCATAATTACATTATTTACATAAAAATGACTTTCTATATTCTATAATGTTAAGTAATTATTTTAAATTATTTTAATGCACAAATAACATTTTGATTATTTATTAATTAGTTTTTATAAATTATTTTACTAATTTAATTAGGTATTTAAAATCTAGCCCTTTTTTCTAATTAATTTCGGACCTACTCAGCCTAATACATTAACCAGCCCAATTACCATAACCCAATTACCCCAGACCCATACATGTCCAAATAACCCACCCGACCATAATCTCTAATCCTAGCCGTTGATCTTAGAAGATCAACAACTCTTAATCGCCCAACCCTTTTTAACTATACCAAACAACCCTAACCCTAAATCATTTCCCCACACCCGCCTTCCTCTAATCCTATCATATCCTCACCCCTCACCCTCTCAAACCCTAACCCGCCATTACCATTTCTCTGTGATTCCTATCCAGAAATGGAATCATTCCTGGATTTCTTACTATATCTGGTCTTACCACTTTACCAACTACTCGTTTTTGATATTACTTGACTGGTTTGCCTCAAATGGCAAGTTGATCTCAAGGGATTCGAACCAGATCTGGCTCATTTTGGTTATTTCCGTCCGTATTCATCCCAATATTTGTGAGTACGAATATTTTCGAATCTTTCAGTTAGGGTTTTGGATATCTGGTTCAAACCAGATTTTGGTTCATTTTTGGTTCGCTTTAATGTTATTATTTACCTTGTTACTCGTCGAATCTGTCTATTTTTGGTTGAATCTTTTACTTACCCTAAAATTAGGGTTTAGATCTTTGCATATCTGAAAGGATTTTTATCTTTTAGTATTTTTCCTTTAATGTTTCAGTATCTCTATCTCTGTGTTTTACATTTTTTCTACAATTTCTGACCTATTTTATTTACCCTAAAATTTGGGTTTTGATTTTCAAAGACGAACCAAATCTGTTGTTTCATCTATGTGTATCTATTACGGTTTTCTTTACTACTTCTAACTGATTTCACTTACCCTAATTATTTTCGTCTATATGTCTTTGTATTTCTGCCTACTTTTCTAGGGTTTCGATTATTTAATTATTTCTCTTAATGTTTCTGTCTATTTTTCCTTAAATCTGGCGTTAATTGCTAACTAATTTTACTTACCCCAAAATTAGGGTTTTTGAAATCTTTACTGAGATTTTGAGTTATTCCTTTCTTATATGATACTGGTACTCTCTTATTTGGTTCAATTTACCTGTTCTCACTACTTCCTACCTTATTTAATCCGGAATTTTTGAATATTTAATGATTCTATATAATACCCTCCCTAATTTAAGTAATACTTGCCTAATTTTATGCTTTAATGTCATGTTAATTGATTGAAGCCAACTTTGAACTCATTCTGGAATTTTTCCCAATCCTTATTTGTCTATGATTGACCTATTACCTTATTTGTCTATTTCATTGAGTACCATTTAAACCCCTTACCCACTTCTCCCAAGAGAGAAGCTCGAACTCTCTGATTCTCACTAAAAAAAAACTTAAGCTCTCTCTTGCTCTTTTGTTCTGATTTTTGTGCTAAGTGTCTCTTGATTTTGGCCGGCTGAAAGCCAAGGCCAAAATTATTCTGGAACTTCATTGTTGTGGTATACATACTTGCTTTCTTACTTAACTGGTATACCCTAACCTTTGTAATTTCATTCTCTATGCTCTGCTTGACTAGCTTGTTTCAATGCTAAGCATGATTCTGTCTTTCACATGATTATGTGATTTCATTTAGTAACACTATTAACTTAGGATTAATTTGTTTTGAATAATATGAATCCTTCCATGAGTTAGCCTAAGGTTTAACTTGTTTCATGTATTACTTGTTAATCCACTACCTGTTCAGAACTTTTCATACTATAAACATGTAATCAGTTAATTTGTTGCCTAACTCATATGTCATGTTTGTGATTAAGCCATGACTGTTTTGAATACTAGCATGGATATTGGCTTAATCAGATTTGAACCTGTTTGAACTATATGCTGAACATGAACCTTGTTTGCTTCCTGGTGCAGTTTTGCCTGCAACTTTGTGTTCTGAATTTTCCTTCTTCTTAGATTGAACTATTTTAAAACCTACCCTTTATTCCTTTTATATACTGATTTTCAAAACCCATACTCTTAGTCCCTTAGGTTCTCAACCACCCTAGTGTGAGCGCTGCCTAGGGTCCTTGAGACTCATTTGAAATCTGACACACTGGGGTCTTGGTTTTCCAATCTTTTATGAACTATCTTCTGAATGTGGTTCCGATGTGAGCATTGCCCTGGATCCCCTGAGGCCCTTGGGAGCTTTGACACATTGGTCCTAATATGCTATGAACCCCTATGTTGTGCTTCAAGGTGGTTATGGCCGGAAGGCTTGGTTCCCAGGTTTATTTGGGCCTATGAAGGCTCCCTATAGCATGACTATTACCAGTATGTAATTCATTCGGCTACTCTGTTCTGTAATAACATATTTGGGGATATTTAGTAAAACTGGGGGAGGTTTCTCTTATATCTTTTGTTAAAACTGGATAGAAATCTTGCCTATATGATTTAATTATGCTGATTGAATTATGTGAATATTATACTGTGTTTAGAAATCCTGCCTATAGGACTTTCATGATCATTTTGATTCTTTGTTTTTTTTTTGCATATTAGAGATCTTGCTTATATGACTTTCGTTCAATTATGTACTTTAGAAATCTTGTTCATATGATCTATACATGTTTTCAACAAATGTACATTCGAAATCATGCCTATAGGATCTTATTGTTTGAATTAAATGTCCTTCCTAGTAATTTGTTTAATTTCTGCACGTACACAATTAATAGATATCATGCCTATAAGGGTTTAAATCAATGCAGCAATAGATATCATGCCTATAGGACTAAAATAAATTTCAAACCTATAAATCATGCCTATAGGGTTTAAATCAATAGATATCATGCCTATAAGATTTAAGTTAATTTAGCAATTAGAAAGCATACCTATAGGAAATAAATATCTATTTTTTACGAGATAAAATCAGTGCTACACCCATAAACCATTTCTATAGGTCTGTAATTAATAAGCTCCTAGAAATCATGCCTATAGGATCCTATTGATCGATTCTGAATTCAATCGCTATTGTCAATCACTTAGGCAACATATCTGTACGACTTAATAATGATTCTGGATCTGAATTGTGATATCTTGCTGCCTGAAGTGCCCAGATTCATGTTGAATAAAATCAGTAGGCAAACAAATAGGTCTACCCTTAATAATACTGCCTTTATACTCTATTTTTGTCTCACGTAGATATCATGCCTATAGGATTCCAAAGTTAACGAAGTTTACTGATTCAATTGCGTGCTTTTGTTGACTATGTGTGGAGGTCAATGTGAGCCCATACTTGTTCTTTATTTGAAAGTCCTATTTATTTTGTTTGTCTCCTAGATTTCACATTTTTTAAGTAACATAGGTTGGCCTAGAACTATCCCAAATAGAGGTCTTAATACCTCTAGGGCCATAGGAAAGGGGCGGGTAGTGCACGCCTAAGGAATGAGCTAGAAACTACTAGAACGCTTAAGTAACAACTTGAAGATAGTAATTGGGTAGTAAGGAGATGATAGTCCATACGCTAATTTGAAACACCCTGACTTGAGAGAGTTACAAAGTATTGTATGGAATGATCCTATAGGCTAAAAAACTTAGGACCCCCCTCCCCCAATACTCCTGGTTAGAATAAATTGAATTTGTCCAAATTGTTTTCTTCCCCTTTTAAGACTAATTCGCTTAAGTTAAGTTTGGCCAGGACCCACCGTTGTGGACCTCGAGGGGTGCCTAACACCTTCCCCTCAAGGTAATTGCGAGCCCTTACCCGATCTCTGGTGATGTGAACTGGTACAATATGAGTTATCTCTCTAGGTGCCCTAACGCACCTTAATCAGTTAGGTGGCGACTCTTTCAAATCCAATTCCCTACCCTCTTAGAAAAGAGTTGTCCCAAAATATCGAAACTCGATTTTAAGAGAAAAAGCAGCGCGACAGTATGGCGACTCTGCTGGGGATATCTTTAGGCTCTTACAATAGCGAACTTGTTTATTAATTAGTCTTTAAGCATGTCTTTATTATTCCATTAATACTTGCACACCCCTTCCTCTCCATGTGAATTTATTTACCAATCTTCATTCATGATTTCTCTTCCTTGTTTTATCACTTTTTACTATGGAAACTGACTTGTCTCCTTATTTTTTTATTTCTTAAATGTCTTTAGAATTATTAAATACCGCATTTTATCATCGTGAAAATACTAGGCAACATGTTATTTTCTTTTGCATAACTTCATGCTCAACATCATATTCCACTCGTGCGTACTAATACCTTAGCGACACTTGATGAGTGCCCGCGATCTTACTAAAATCACCCTTCAAATTTGGAAAGGCTTATTTGCGGTAAAACTAGTCGATCAGCGATGTAGTAGATGGTTCCGTGCCTTTTCCTCTCAAGTTGTCTGCTTGAGGGTACCAGTTTAGACTTCTATAGAAACCTTAATTTGATAATAACTGTACATGCATCATGATCAAACCTAGTCTGGGTTAATATGTTGTTCGCATAATAACACTCTAAGAAACCCTGTCCAAAGTCAATCGGGATTTCCATAATCCCAACGGGTGCAACCCTGATATGTGCATTATTTGGAGAGATAAATGTCGGCATACTAATCGTTAATGTGTAAGTAGTCAAATCCGGAGGGGGCAAGGGTCTAACTCAGTTTATTTTTATAGAAAATGATGCACGAAGTTCCCAGGTTCGGCATGGTCTGAAGTATACCACCGTTGTTGTTAGATTGGTGGGAAAACCTTTCATCGAGCGACAAAAATCACGTGAAAAGGATTCTTGGAAATTTGCCTTCCTTAATGGACATCAAACCAAACAACATGCTGATCGAGGCTGTTACTATGTTCTGGGATGGAGAAATAGTTGTATTCCATTTTGGGAATACAGAAATGACTCCTCTTTTGGAGGAAATATGAGGATTCACTGGATTACCATGGGATAGTCCCGAATTAATAGTACCGGAAAACTGCCCTACTATGGGGTTCCTGAAGATGATGGGTCTGAGAAAGAATGATGACTTGGAATGCGTGAAAAAGTCCTACATACCGTTCGACATCCTCTATGAACGGTATGGACACAACAAATCTTACCGTATCTTTTATGATGAATTCTCCATCACTTCCTGGGTTGGACTCATCGTAGGGTTTTTGTATTCATCGTCTGCTTTCTAGGTATGATAGTGTTTCCAAGCCAATGGGACAAAATTTACACCAGGTTAGCCATGGTAACCAAATATTTAATGGAGGTAATCGAGGGACAAACCTATACTATTGTTCTGATGATTGTAGAAGACATATACCAGGCTCTAGATCATTGCAAGAAAGGGTTCAAACATTTTTAGGGTTGCAACTTGGTACTACAGATTTTGTTATTAGAACATCTTCAGAGGGGTCAATACCACCAAGAATTTCCACGGAGACCATGGAACAATCACATAACTTTCCTCCATCCTAAAAAATGACCTTTATCCTAGACAAATTTGCATAGACAAAGAATGCTACAGAATAGGCATAGTTTTTCAGCAATTTGACCGAGGACCAGGTTCACTGGATGTTCGAGTGGTTCCCCACTAAAAAATTCATCATCAGATCCAGGGATGTTCCGCACTTGGTGTTGATTGGGTTAAATGGAATACATTCTTATGTTCCTATCAGGGTCATGAGACAAGATGGTAGAAAACAAGTCATACCACGAGTCTCCAAAATGAGTCATTACAGAGCAGATTTTTAGGATGACGCCATTCCATACAAATGTGAGGCCCAACATATGTGGCATTTGAAGATTATCGTGGAAAAAGATACCATCGAGCCAGATCGATATCACGCCGGTCATGTGTACTTCTAGCTATCATGGTTAGAAGATAACATAGCAAGAATGGTCGAGCTAGGGATTGGTCAAGGAAACAGAGTCATAGATAAGGTTGCTGAAGCACAAGTGAAGTATGAGAGGCTGCGCGAAAGAGTCCTCGCGTCCGAAGTCAGGCATTTGGAACAACATAAATTAGACATGGAGTCAATTAACGAGTGGAAGGAAATGGCTACAAAGTCTATAGAAAGGTTGGAATATTTGGAGCAAGGTCTAATGGAACTGGAAGGGAGGATGAGGAAAAGGGTCGTAGACTGTCAGAATGCGGAAGGCAATGAAGGAGGAAACCTAGCTAGGGCATACTTGCTGCTGGATATGCACGACCTGGGAAATCTAATCGACGGAGCCAAGAGGGTCAAATACAGGGAAGGTCCCAATAGGACCATGTAGATTAGGTTTATTTGTTTTGAGTCATTTTGGAATTCGAATGTAATAAGGCAAATGCCACTAGTAACTCATTTATTTATTATCATTTTTAGGTTCGTCTTATTTACCACATTAATGAAATGAGGCATTTATCAGCATTAAATCTCTCCAAATCTACTTGTAACTAGGCCTACCTCAGGCAAAACGAGGTTCTCCAAATTAGGGCGCTAATTTACATTCCTGCAATACATGTTTAAATACTACAAATGCTTATCAAAATCCTTACTGACTTGTTTACCTTTTGCCTTTTTTCTTTATTTTTATTATTCCCATTCCCTAAGGTTGGTTCGCACATACTAGGATCGTTAGCATATCACACTAGATCCAGAGGCCCTCCACCTCCTCCTCCTCCAAGTAATCCGAAAAGCAAGGAAAAGGCTAAGATGGATGATATGAGTGGTATCCGGAAAGAAAATGTTGTGCACGTAAAAAATGTTGAAACTTCAAACGGTCAGAGTACTTTGGCCCAAAATGATTTGGTCCTACGGTTGGAACAGAAAATACTGGAATTGCAAGGGGAACTTGAGCAGGTCTGTAACTTGACAAACCTCTTCCTCACCCTGAACGTCCCAGACATTAACCAACAAAATGCTCAAAACCCAGCACCTACTCAAAACACACCAAACCAACATCCACAAAATCCTCCCGCACCACATCAATATGCAACACCTCCCCAAAATCCTAATCCTCCACCAATACCCACTCCTCTTCAGTATCAACATCTTCCTACTCAATACCCACAAAGCACTTATCATACTCCTCAGAATACCCCACAACCTATTCCTTATCTGCAAAATTCAACTAGTGATCACCACTACACTTCAACCCCCGGCACCCACCAAAACAATCCCATATACATGGAAACCTTACCCCACTCTACTCAGCCGATCTCATACACTCCAGCATCCACTAAGAAGGACCTGCTCATTAAGAATATGGCGGAGGATCTCAAAAAGCTTATAAGTCGCGTCTAGGGTATTGAAGGAGGCAAAGGAATTGAGAGTCTAAATTATGAGGATCTATGCATTCAGCCGGATGTGAAACTACCAGAGGGTTACAAACCTCCTAAGTTTGATATGTTTGACAGAACGGGTGACCCGAATGTGCATTTGGAAACATACTGTGATAAGCTCATGGGAGTTGGCAAAGATGAAAGGATTCACATGAAGCTGTTCATGAGGAGTCTCACTGGAGATGCCCTATCTTGGTACATAAGTCAAAATCCCAAGAAATGGGTCAATTGGGTAAGCATGGCGTTAGACTTCATGGACTGTTCAGGTGTAACACAGAGACTACACCGGATGTCTTCTACATACAGAATCTCAAGAAGAAACCAACGGAGACTTTTCGTGAGTATGCTATTAGATGGAGGTCAGAAGCTGCAAAGGTCAGGCCGGCACTAGAGGAAGATCAGATATTCAAATTCTTCGTCAAGGCCCAAAATCCACAATACTATGAAAAGTTAATGGTTATCGAAAATCACAAATTCTCTGACATCATTAAACTCAGAGAAAGGATTGAAGAAGGGATCAAGAGCTAGATGGTAACTAATTTTGAGGCATTGCAGGCTATAAACAAAGCATTACAGTTAGGGGGTATATCGAAGAAGAAAGAAGTAGGGGCAGTGATGGTAGCCCAAGGTCCAAAATCTCCACTTACATACCAAACACCTCCACCCACGTACCATCCTTCACCTCCTAGATATTCTCAACCTTCTACCACCTATCACACTTATAACACCCAGCCAGCCTATAACCATTTACCTCCAACCCGTCAAAAGTGTCAAAAACCCAAACCCAATTTTGATCGTAGGACACCCAGACAGTACACCCATATTGCTGAACCTATTGACCAGCTATATGAAATATTGAAGGCTACCGGATATGTCACCCCCATTCCCGCTGTCACCACGAAAAACTCCTCCAAGTGGGTTAACCCAAACAAACCATGTGCATACCATTCAGGCATGAAGGGGAAATACTATTAATGAATGATGCACTCTGAAAGACAAGATTCAAACCCTGATTGATACCAAAGTCATACAAGCAAAGGAAGCCGCACCAAATGTCCACAACCATCCCCTCCCAGATCATTGGGGTGAATGAGTAAATGTGATAGAAACTGATGAAGAATGGGATCCTAAAGGGTCGATAGGAGTTATTCAGGAAGGTGATGACCCTAAACTTGCAGTCACACTCACTCCTATTGTGGTACAGATACAACCACCAGTCGAAGTCGAAGTAGCTGCATCAGTCCCATTTGAAATTGAAGTAACTGCACCTGCGACTACACCTACTCCATTTGAAGTAGAAATAGCCACACCCATCACTGTGATGGTGGCACCTACACCACCTTTCAATTCCAACATCATACCCTAGGATTATGTTGCCGAAGCTAGGAGGAAAGAGAAAGCAAAAATGGAAGAGTCTGGTGTTGCACAGGGGATGACCAGAACTGGAAGGATCTATACACCCAAAAATTTGGTGATCTCTGGATGAAAGTGGTCCAGATGATCAAACAACCTGTCATTGAAACTGGTCCAGATGATCTCTGGATGAAAGTACAGGTAAGAGAATACTCTGCTGTTGATCATCTGAACAAGACTCCCGCCTAGATATCCATCCTCTATCTGCTGCAAAATTCTGAGGTGCATAAGAATGCTTTGATGAAGGTGTTGAATGAAGTTTATGTGCCTAACAACATCACTAATGGAGAGATGACCAACATGGTAGAGCAAGTACTGGAAAGCCACAAGATCACCTTCCACGAAGATGAACTACCACCTGAAGGACTAAGTCACAATAGGGCACTGCACATCACAATACAGTTTGATGACAAATTCATATCCAGAGTCCTAATAGATGGGGTTTCCAGCCTCAACATTTGTCCATTGACTACTCTAAAAATGTTAGGTAAAGTTTTTCATGAGAAACGAGAAGGGAGTATGAATGTGAAGGCATTTGATGAGTCTTAAATGGCCACAATTGGGGAAATTAACCATTGTCTACAAATAGGTCCGACTTGATTTGATGTTAAGTTTCATGTATTGGACATATCTGCTACATATAATCTTTTACTGGGACGACCTTGGATACATGCCATTGGAGCTGTGGCTTCTACGCTACACCAGGCCGTGAAGTTTGAATGGAACCATCAAGAGGTAATCATTCATGGGGACTAAAGTAATCCCATTTACTCCAGTCAAACTGTCCCTGTTGTCGAGAATAGAAGAAATCTGGGTAGAGAAACTTATTACTGCATCGAATGTGTCAATGAAACTGAGAAAGATAAATGGTGGAGCAGCAAAATAGAAAGCATACTGGCATGGTCAGGGTATGAACCCGGCAAAGGGCTTGGGAAGAAACTCTATGGCATTACCGAACCAATATAGTTAAAATGTCATGGTACAACTGTTGGGCTCAGATATCAGTATACATTGCAAGAATATAATGATTGGTCGCCCCATGGCGTGGTACCCATTACCCTCTTGAGCAGCCAGTGTCGCATCTTAGTCAGACCTTTCATTATGCTGATACAATATGGGGATCTGCAGAGGAGGAAGCTTTGGCTAGCTAAGGAACTTGTTTTTAGAAGAGGAGGATATGGATTGCAATGTGATAGTTGAGGAGGAGGAGGAAGAAGGCCTTACCATTCAGACCGTGGAGAAGGGAGGTGTTCTCAAGAATTGGACTGCCGCACCATCCCGGGCCCGTCAAGTTCCTGGCATTACTATTTCTTACCTTCATGAACCAACGACTGTGACATGTAATGAGACAACACAACATAAGGATAGTGACTCGGAAGAAGAAGATGAAATACATGAGGAAGTTATCAAAGAAGTTGAGAATTATGAGAACAAACCTAAGTCCAACCTAGACGAAACGGAGGCAATCCATTTGGGAGATTCTGAAACCATAAAAGAGACTCACATAAGCATCCACCTATCACTGTCAGAAAAGAAAGAATATACTCATTTCCTAAAAGAATATAATGATATTTTTGCATGGTCATATGATAACATGACTGGCCAGAGCACATCCATAGTGGCTCATAAGTTGCCTACCAATCCAATGTGTCCACCAGTGAAGCAAAAACTCAGAAATTTCAAACTAGACATGAGCCTAAAAATTAAGGAAGAAGTCACTAAGAAGATCAAAGCCAAGTCCTCAAGGTAGTTGAGTACCCAACCTGGTTAGCCAACATTGTACCGGTTCCGAAGAAATATAGGAAAGTCAGGGTGTGTGTCGACTATCAGGATTTAAACAGAGTGAGTCCCAAGGATGATTTCCCACTGCCAAATATAAACATTTTGATCGACAATTGTGCCAAGAATGAACTCCAATCCTTTGTAGATTGCTTCGCGGGTTATCATCAGATTTGGATGGACGAAGACGACGCAGAGAAAATAGCCTTCATTACACCGTAGGGAGTGTACTACTACAAAATGATTCCGTTCGGTATAAAGAATGATAGGGCCACCTATATGAGAGCCATGACGACCATCTTCCATGATATGATACACAAGAAAATAAAGGTATATGTTGACGATGCCATCATTAAATCCAAGAGGGCTACAGATCACACAGCAGACTTGAGGAAGTTCTTTGACAGGCTACGGAGGTACAATTTAAATCTGAACCCCGCAAAATATATATTCGAGGTTCCTGTAGGAAAATTGTTGGGATTCATCGTCAGCTGCCGAGGAATCGAGTTGGACCTGTCAAAAGTTAACGCTATCCAAGAGTTACCACCACCAAAGAGCAAGAAGGACGTGATGATCTTCCTACGAGGCCTCAATTACATCAGCAGATTTATAGCACAATTCACAGTAATATGTGAACCCATCTTCAAAATATTGAGGAAGGACTCTGAAACCAGTTGGACGGAAGATTGTCAGAGGGCTTTTGATAGAATTAAGGAATACTTGTCCACACTGCCAGTCCTAGTCCCGCCAAAACCTAGGAGACCTTTGCTACTCTATTTGTCCGTACTAGATGGGCTTTCGGCTGTGTTTTGGGACAACATGACAAGACAGGAAGAAAGGAGCAAGCCATATATTACTTGAGTAAGAAGTTCACACCTTATGAAGCACAATACTCTCTACTAGAACGCACTTGTTGTGCTTTAACATAGACAGCTCAGAAATTGAGGCATTACTTATGTGCATATACCACATACCTCATATCACGGATGGATCCTCTGAAGTACATCTTTCAGAAGCCTATCTACCGAGAAGTTAGCCAAGTGGCAAATATTTCTAAGTGAATTCGATATCATCTATGTAACTCATATGGCAGTCAAGGACAAGCATTGGCAGACCATCTTGCTGAAAATCATTTAGGAGGAGAGTACAAACAACTCAAAACGTATTTTCCTGACGAAGAAGTGTCATTCATAGGAGAGGACATTGCTAAAGCCTACGACGGTTGGAGAATATTTTTCGACGGAGCTGCAAACATCAAAGGAGTGGGTATTGGAGCGGTCTTGGTATCAAAGATGGGTCAACATTATCCGATATCTACAAAGCTTAGGCTTCCATGCACCAACAATATGACAGAATATGAGGCCTGCATCATGGGACTCAGTTTGGCCATCGATATGAACATACAAAAGTTGCTGGTAATTGATGATTCAGATCTTCTGGTACGTCAAGTTCAAGGAGAATAGGCTACGAAAAATACCAAGATACTACCTTGCATGTATCGTATGCAATAACTGATAAAGAGGTTCATGAAGATAGAATTCAAACATGTTCCCAAAATTCAGAATGAATTTACAGACAAGAATTTCATCGATCCCATTTCGGTGAGGATCCATAATCAGCCGACATACTGTGCTCATGTTGAAGAAGAAACAGACGGAAAACCCTAGTTCCATGACGTCAAAGAGTACTTGGCAAAAGGAGAATACCCGGAGCATGCAAACCATACTCAGAAACGCACACTTCAGAGGTTGTCCAATCACTTCTTCCAAAGTGGAGAAACCCTGTATAGAAGAACTCCTGAACTGGGATTGCTAAGGTGTGTTGACATAAAAGAGGCTTCCAAATTGCTCGAGGAGATACATGCCGGAACCTACGATCCACATATGAACGACTTTGTCATGTCCAAGAAGATACTCAAGGCCGGATACTTTTGGATGACCATGGAGATAGGCTGCATACGTTATGTTCAGAAATGCTACCAATACCAGATACATGCAGACATGATACGAGTTCCGCCAAACGAGCTTAATGCAAAAAGCTCACCTGGGTTGATGCTAGGATGTCATCCTCCCAATCAAGCCCACCGCTTCTAACAGGCACCGGTTTATTTTAATGGACATCGACTACTTCACTAAATGGGTTGAAGCTACATCTTACAAAGTTGTGACCAAGAAAGTCGTTGCATATTTTGTCCGAGACCGAATTGTTTGTCGATTTGGAGTTGCAGAGTCCATCATCATTGACAATGCCACCATCTCAACAGTGATCTGATGAAATCCATGTGCGAAACTTTCAAAATCAAGCACAAGAATTCCACGATGTACCGGCCTCAAATTAATGGAGCCGTGGAAGCCGCCAACAAAAATATCAAGAAGATACGAAGGAAAATGGTAGGGAATCACAAGAAATTAAATGAGAAGTTACCCTTTTCCCTATTGGGATACCGTACCACAGACCGCACATCAACTGGGGCAACTCCCTATTTGTTGGTTTACGGTACCGAAGCTATCATTCCTGTTGATACTCAATTTTTTTCTATATATTTTTACTATGCAAAATAAATTCAAAATAGCATAAATTTGCATATATAATCATGTCCAAATGGTTTATTATTTTCCATAATTTTTAAAGGTTTAAATTAATTTAATTTCTCCCTTTTATCCATAAAATCACAATAATTACTTACAAAATTATTATCTTGATAATTTATCTATTGATTTTTTATATTTATGCCAAAATATTGCTAAAGTAATATTTACATATTTTTACAATTTTATTTAGTATTTTTAAAGCTAAATTGCACATAATTGCAATATTGGCAATTTTAAGGTTTAATTATGTTTTGTACACATAAAATCGGGTCCTATATTTTTAAATTGTTATTTATATGTTATAAATTATTTTAGTACTTTAAATTTATTTTCATAAACTATTTACTATTTTTTTTATAAATTAAAATGGGAAAATGGCTATTTAAATGACAGCTGATTTGTATTTCAATTATAGCCTAAATTAGACCCTAAATCCCCAGCCCAATTTTAATTCAAACCTAACCCTAACACTTTTAAACCCAACACAAACTCGAATCCCCACCTACCCCATTTAATCTAGGTCATTGATCATTCAGATCAACGGCCACCATTCCACCTTACCATTTTTAACTCCAAACGACCCCCTAACCTAAATTATTTCTCACCTGTCTGCTGCCCTTGAACCCCCTCTCCTCTCAAACTCTCTCTGAAAACCTAAGGCTAACCCTAGCCGTTGCCACCCAAATCCACCCTAACCCTTTCAATCCTCACTCAATCCATGGACTCTCATGGCTGTTTGAGACGTGTACTCGTCTTCTATGTCTCATTGTGGCCTGCTTTCATGATCCCATGGAAAGATCTCAAAGATATCAAATCCAGATCCTGCTCGACTTCTATTTGTGGTCTTTTTCCAGCAATCCATGGCCGATCGAGTCAGATCCATGGCTTTTTCGGCTAGATCGGTAACTTTTCAAAGTTTTTCTCACTTTTCTGGGTTCTTTTAAACCCTAACCTTTACGATCTTTTGATTTTCTTTCAGATCTGTGTATGTTATGATCCTCTTAAGTATTTTCCTCAAAGCTTTTCTGATTTTTTCAAAGCGACTCTCCGTCTTCAAAAATTAGGGTTTTTAAAAACATTTCTAAAAGACTTCTTCTCTGATTTTTCAGTATTAGCTTATGATTTTACTGTATTTAAATGGTTTGCTTATGTTTTATTTCTTTTACCTGGTTCATCATGTTGAAAACCCTAAGTGTTTTGGTTCTATATGGGGTTCTGAAACTCTCTTTGTTTATTTTATACGCATGCTTGGTTCGATTAAGTTCTCTGTGTTTGAATCCTTTTCCTTGTTTGACTTTTCTGATTCCGAGTTCTTACCATTTTTTAACTTGACTATTGATATAACCCTAATTTCTTAAAAGGTTTTCCTCACTTATTGCTGTGATTTCTTTACTTGTTTCTGACTTTCTTTACCGGTTAGACTGGTTTCTTCACTTTGGTTCTACGTGTGAGTCATGACTGCTTGACCTTGTTGATTAGCATGCTTTGAATAGTCCTTAGCCTATTCATGTCACTCCTATATGTTTATGTTCATCTAGTTTGCTCCTTTTTGTCAATATGTTTAACTTTGCATGTCTAATACGCCTGTTCATGTAAAGCCCCGGAAAATTTTACTAAGTAATCTAAGATTTCGTGGTG
Organism: Nicotiana tabacum; assembly: GCF_000715075.1. Lineage (NCBI taxonomy): Eukaryota > Viridiplantae > Streptophyta > Magnoliopsida > Solanales > Solanaceae > Nicotiana > Nicotiana tabacum. Next base: position 30,869 of record NW_027438589.1, read on the forward strand.
CCAAGACAGGCTAATTATTTTATCTTGTGTGAAAGGAAGGGTTCATGATATAATGGATATCAATTGGATAAGTTAATAAGTGTATAAGTCATATTATAAGTGGTTTGGGGTCTAAGGAGAGGCCTAAGTCTAATCCAAGTTGGAAAATTACCAAATAGATTAAAGTTGTGAATGAGTAAGCACAAGACCTCACTTTTGACAAGTATATATCTATTTGTCTAAGGTTTTGTGCGATGTACAACCTATCAAATTAAAGCTCTTTGATTCTAGTTTCCAACGCATCAAACCGTTCGTTATTTGGAGGTGTATACAGAAAGTTATGACCATTTTACCGGACCTGTGTTAGATGCACGTCCGCTGCGCGACCGCGGGAAAAATGGGTGTTTCTGCCTCCCAGCGCGGAAAACCGCGGTAAGACCGCACCCACCGCGTCCCGACGCGGTTTGACTGTGGCCGCGTGCCCAACAACCCTATAAATATCCCAAGACTGGGTATGGAGCGTCCCTAAGTCATTTTTTTGAGCTAGGGCTTGTTTTATCAAGGGGAATCCGTCCCATACTTTCCTCTTATGATCCAAGGGAATGTTTTTGGAGTATTTTGAGTTGATTACTACTCCTAAACACTTATATTAACAAGGATTAATCTTGAAAATCCATAGATTCCCATTCAATTCCCTAAATTGATCAAGAACTCTACAAGTGGGGATTCTCAAAATGCTTACTACAAGAGGTATGTCTATCATCTCTAACTACTCTATGGTGATTATTTATGTATGATATATACATTAGAACTCATGGGATGGTGATTTGAAGCCATAGGTGCCTAACCTAGGTTGTGTTGGTGTTGTAGACATTGTGAGATGGGCTATTTGGGTATGATTCTTGGTGTAATAGTATTATGTATACATGCATATACGAATTACGTTTGTGGGAAGGTTGTTGAACATAAATAAGTAAAGATTGGGTTGGGGAACGAAGGAAACCTTGTAAATGAGATTTGAATCAAGATGCTCAACTAGTATTTGATAAAATGCTTAAATGAGCCGAAACCATGAATACCTTCCTAAATTGTGTTCAATTTTGTTATGTCTCAAGTAGATTGGGATTGCTAGAATTTTCGGAACATCGTAGTAATTTAAGGAAAGCTTAAACGAGGTATGTATGGCTAAAGCCTCGTCTTTTAGAAATTGAGCTTCATCTGTGTTTGTGTGAATATGGTAAGATTAAAGTTGAATGGCTGCATTGATTTTTATTTTACATGAATTGGTGTTGTAACCCTATATGCATGAAAGATGTGTCTCAACATGATCAATGTGCTATCTTGATAACTTGAATGGGGCAAAAGATATGAATTATGTATTGAAATGCTTAGACCTTAAATTGAGATTGAAGCTACATGGATTGTACCATCTATGTGAAGCCTTATCTATGCTTGCAATTTAAATTACTCTTGCGTCACATGTTATCCTGAATTACAAATTTAACATTGAAATTGGGAATGATGTGAAATGTGGCCTAGTTCCAAATATATGACATGATAGTTGTGGCCCCAAGTGCCTATGAGATAACATATGTGAAACAAAGATTGAGTTGAGATGATTGATGGAAAAGGGAAACACCTTGGTAGGGAGGCCTAGCCGATGGGGCCGAGATCGGACACCTTGCCGCACACATAGTGGTATTGTGTTGATATTGAATCCCAAATAAAAAGGGAAAAAATGAGATTGTGATCGAAGAGTATGTCTCAAACGAGGCAACCTAGCCGATCGGGTCGATATCGGACTCCGCTCAAGCTAGTGGTGGTATTGTGAACAATGAAGAATAATATTAAATGCCCTAAACTAGTCGTTATAGAAACAAAATGTGTAAATTGTATGATTCTTTTCCTTGATAATGTTGTGGTCGTTTGAAGCTTTGGAGTTATACTTGTGATTTCCATATGTTTGGTATGAAAGTTCTTTCTAACTAGATGGTGTTTAGTTATACATACTAGTACTATTCCATGGTACTAACGTCCCTTTTGCCGGGGGCGCAACATTTTTTTAATGAATGTAGGTGGCTCCAATGCGGATAGTACCGATCGCACGTAGCGGAGTACCTTCTTCTCAAAGTCTTGGTGAGCCCCTTTCTCCTTCAAGGGGTTGTATTGTACATCTTTTGTTGTGGACTTCCACTTTTGAGGTATTGCCGGAGCCTTGTTGCCGGCATTGTCATATTTGTCTTTTGTATCCTTAGAGGCTCCGTAGACATATGTGTGGGTTATGTACGAGTGTTGGGTGGGTCTACGAACCATGTTGTAATTCTAGCACTCGCTTCTCTAAAGTGTAATTGTATGGGATCTTGGAAACTTAACTATGGTTTAAGGTCGTGATATAAAATGAACTATCCGTGTTGAAGGTACTACCTTTCCTATTGTCTAAATAAATGAATGTATGACTTCCTTATTCATATTGAGTTGGGTAGAAAGTGTTTGATAAGGCTTTCTCAGTTGGGTTCACTCGATTGAGCGCCGGTCGCGCCTCCCGAGCTTGGGGCATGACAGTTCATTCTTTTCTATTTATATGTTGAAGTGCAGAATCATGACCATTTCTTGATTGATCTTGATTTCCTTAAGTTACAACTGATTGCAAAAAGTTTTCTTATAAACCCTAATTTTACTCATTTGTTTAAATTGATTGATCCCTTTCCGTTATTTGCTGTGATGTTTTACCACGCTGGATCCTTTCCCCAAATTATGTATATTCTGTACCTAGACTCAATTGTATACTCTATATTTTTACTATCCCTTATATGGTCAGAAATCAATCTTTCTCGGATTAAATTTATTTCCTTAATTATCATGTTAGTATCCGTTAAGTAGTAATTCCTTGATTAAAGAGAAGTACTTGTATTAATGGGATTCTGATTATGATTATTGTCATATTTGTGTTAAACCTTTACTTTTTACCTTATTTTCTACTCGTTTTCAAAGCTATAAAAACCCAACCCTCTCTTCTTTAAAGACACGAACAACTGAGTTCAAAAATACACACTTACACTTTTAAACTCTCTTTCTTTCTCTACTATTTGTGCTAATGCCTTGTCTAGCCGGCTGGAAGCCAAGGCTGACTTTGGAACCCTGATTAGTTTTCTTTTCTGTACTTTGCTTTCTCAACTGGTATGTCCTAGTTTAATGTTAAAGCTTCAACAACAACATACTTCTTTATTTGTTTCAGCTTCTTTCATTTTTGGTCTACTTCTGCTTGTGGTCCTGTTAAGATACATTACCACCATGCTGTAATATGTCCCCTTCCCCTTTAGATTAATGCACTCCCCTATGTGTGTTTTAAGGCATACTCTGTCAGTCACTTATTGTGTACTTGCCATCCCAAACCCCTATCCCCTCCATGTATTTGTGTTTTTTTGGCTGGTTTGTGATTATGCCAGTATCAGCTATTGTTGTGCATGTCCAAACCAGACCCCTGCTGGGATTATGTGTTTACAATCAAATGACTGTGTGTCCCAAATCCCTTGACCCCCTTGTATGACTACTGATTTTGTGTGTGATCCCATCATAGGAGTTTGAGTTTTGTTTACTACTATAATTGCTTTCAATCACCTTTGTTACTGTATGCTTTTTAAAAAAAATGGATTTGACAGTCCAGTTTTTACACAAACTCTTTTTCAAACTCTGTCAAGCACTCTCACAAATACTCTAAAAGTACTAGATTCTACCCCACTTATGTGAGACTTGCCTTGGGACCCTTAAGCTCCCTCTTTACTTGGACACATAAGAGCTGGCCCTTCCACACTGCAGTTATTCTCTTGGTTATGCAATCTGTGTGTGAGCACTGCCCGGGATTCTTTGGGGTTCTTAGGGAACTCTGACACACCCAGATATGAGCAAGGCTTTGGAACAATATTGGCATTGAAGTGGTTTATTACATAACTCAGAGAGGAAGTCGGGATTATGCTTTCTATGGTTGTAACTTCTTATTTTTGCACTTCTTTTTGTAATTCAATTATTTGGTCTGTAATAATTTGTAAACAAGTATGGGGTTGGCTAGTGGAAAGGGATGGGAAATATGCATGCGTTAGCTATCAGAAGGCTAGAAAACATGTTATTAGGTTTATATTCCTATTTGCGAAATAGAAACCATGCTTAGAACTCATTTTATACATTAGAGATCATGTTCCTAGGACTTATACTTAATGTTTTCAGCATGTCCATTTCACTATCACATCACTTAGAAAATCCTGCATTAAATGTGTTAATAATCGATGTTTCTGTGATCATGTTCTTACTGCCATGCACACTTAGAGATCCTGTTTTAGGCTAAACTAATAAACATATCATCTCTACATATTCTGGAAATCATGTTCAAATGCTGTAATATTTGTACATATATAAATCCTACCTAGGATTTGCATTATTCTGCATCTCTGTAAATTAGATACCATGTCTTCAGGATTTCAGTCGCTTAAACATGCTTAGGCTAACTATGAACGCAAAAATGGAATAAAACAATTTTATTCAGTTTTTTTACAAGCAACTGGCCATAGTTCTGCATGCTGAACACCTAGAGCAGCATGTTGTAGGTAATATAATAATCTCCCAAACTGTCTTAGCAATCCTAAATAACTACTGAATACTACTTACGCATAGGCAAGCCTTAGGTAATTACCTAAATAAAACTGGAGCTGCTTTTGTTTAATTATCAACTTTTACAACCAGCAAACAGTCCTGATTCAGACTTCTTTTCTGAGTTATATAATGAATCTAGTTTTGACTTAAACACCCTGCTTTAGGATTTTAAAATTCAGACATTAACTGTGTACGAGTCGTGCTGTCTTTGTACACTATTTGCAGAGGTATAACTAATCCTTCTATTTTCTTATATTCTTTCCCTAATTGAAGTTTATATGTTTTGTATGTCGCCTTAGCATTTTACCTTTAAACCTAAGGGTTAGCCTATAACCTCCTTCTTATAGGAATAAGAGTCCTAAATTCCTCCAGGACTGATAGAAATGGGACGGGTAACATTATACAATAGAGGTCGAGACCAATCTTCGCTTTAATTACCTTAACGGGGCGGGAAAGGGTAGATACGGATATGACGATCGGTGCGCCAATACCACGTGTATCCCCTCTTTTGAGGAGTGTCATACCGGGTATTGTATTGATTTGATCCATATTACAAACAAACCTAGGACACCCTCTTTATTTTTATAAGTATGCTTAGACTATAACTCTTTTCAAAACCTTGCTTTTATTAATCGTTTTTCAAATACTTGTGTATTCAAACTTAAAATCCCCTATTACTTGAGCCTTATTTGTTACTTGCTAATTGCACAAATTCACAAAAACTATCTGGCCAGGAACAACACTAGTGGATCTTGAGGAGTGCCTAACACCTTCCCCTTCGGATAATTTCAAGCTCTTACCCTATCTCTGGTTATCAAACATAGTTGTAATTGGACCTTATAGGTGCCCTAATGCACCTTAAAATCATTAGGTGGTGACTATTCAAATACCCAATTCCTAAAAAGGAAATGAGTCATTACACCCCATGAACATCGAAACCCGGACTCCTCTCCACGGAGGGAAAAAAGGGGCGTGACAGCATGGCGACTCTACTGGGGATATTTAGGCTTTTACCATTTCAGATTGTTCTTGTAAATTTGTACCCCTCCCTTATATGCAATTACTTGTTTAATTCCTTTAAGCGTTTAATTTCTTTTCAAAAGTGAAACTGACATATCTTCATTGTTTCCTTCCTTTATTGCTGCTTTAAATTATAAAACTGCTGTATTTATCGCTTTCTTGACGTGTAAATACATGTCAACATGCTTTTAATTATTACATAATCATGATCAACATCATACTCCACTCGTGCCAAACAAATACTATAACAACGCTTGATGAGTGGTTGCACTCTTCCTATATCATTACCCCCTAAATTCGGAAAGGCATATTTACGGTAAAACTAGTCAATCAGCGGTGCAGTCGACAGTTCCGTGCCTTCCCCTTGAGTTGTCCGCTCAAGGGTACCAGTCTAACACCCCATAGAAACCTTACTCTGTTAAATTGTGCATGCATCATGGTCAAACCTAGCCGGGTCAGTTATGTCGTCCGCATAATGATCCTTTAAGATAGCCTTGTCCAAAAGTGCACTGGGTTTCCCTAAACCCAAACGAACATCATCATGTTCTGTGCATTTATTTGGAGAACTAAATGCTTCATGCTAATTGTTGATATTAAATAGTCGAGTCTGATAGGGGTAAGGGCCTAACCTTATTTGTCTTACAGATATATGAGGCACGAAGTCCCCAGATTCGGCATGGTCACCAACATCCACCCAAGATTGCTAAGCTGGTGGAGAGATTTACACTCAAGTGACCAAACTCTCATCAGAAAATATCTGGGTAATTTACCATCCATCATGGAGGTGTAGCCTAACAACATGATCATAGAAGCTGCTACATTGTTCTAGGATTATGAAAGGGTTATGTTCCTCTTTGGGGACATTGAAATGACACCTTTGCTAGAGCAGATAGGAGGACTGGCCGGTCTAGTGTGGGAAACTGCGGGTTTGCTAATGCCTGAGAACCGCCAAGGCAAGGGTTTCCTAAAAATGATGGGTTTGAAGAAGAATGTAGAATTGAAATGCCTCAAGGAATCATACATCCCTTTTGACTACTTGTATGAAAGGTACAGTCACAACAAATCCTACCGTACCTACCCTGACGAGTTAGCCATCACATCCTTAGCACACATCCATCGTAGGGTTTTCGTCTTTATGTTCTGCTTCCTGGGTCTGATCGTGTTTCCGACGAAGAAAGGGAGAATCCATACCAGGCTGGCTATGGTAACCAAGACCTTAATGGAGGGGATTGGTGGGCAGACGTTCAGCATTGTACCTATGATCATTGTAGACATATACTGAGCCTTAGAGAAGTGTCAACGAGGAACAAAACACTTCGAAGGATGCAATTTACTACTTTAACTCTGGCTCATGGAACATCTCCAAAGAGGCGAATACCAACAAGAAATTCAGTGAAGGGACTGGGATGACCACATCACTTTCCGCCATCCAAAGCGAATGAATTACATCCCTGACATGTTTGCTCAGCTTAGAATGCCAAAGGATGGGTTAAGCTATTTGCTAATCTGATTGAAGAACAGGTTCAATGGATGTTCGAGTGGTTTCCGATAGAGGAGTTCATCGCCCGATACAGATATGCACCTTTCCTGATACTAATCGGTCTAAGAGGAACATACCCTTACGTCCCTCTTCAAATTATGAGGAAAGCTGGTAGGAAGCAAGTTATACCCAGGGTTGACAAGATGAGCCATTTCTGAGCCGATTCCAAAATAATGATTGTCCCTACAAGTGCCAAGCCCAGCATATGTGGCACTGAAAGATCGTAATGGGGAAAGACACCATCGAGCCAGACAAATATCATGCTGGTTGTACTCCTTTCTATTCAGGTTGGTTGGAAGACAATCATGATGGTCTGGGCCAGCTATGGTTCGTTCGAGGTCACAGAATTATAGATGAAAGGGCCGAGGTGCAAGTCTAGTACAACTAGTTACGCAAAAGGATCCGCGAATGTGAGAGCGAACACCACGAGATACAAGAGTCCAAGCAGAAGCTGATTGAGGAATGGAAAGACATGGCTATTAATGCCTACAAGAGGCTAGGATACTTAGAGCGAGGCATAGTAGAATTGGAGAGAAAGTTTCTCAAAAGGGTTGAATATTGTCAAAATGCTGAAGGGACCGAAGGCAGACATCTGGCCAAAGCATACCTGTTGCTGGGACTTCGCGAGCTGGGGAAGCTGTTTGACGGAGCCAAGGATGCCAAATCTGGGGAAGGTCCTTCGGGGACCAAGTAGATAGGATTTTATCTTTTTCGCTTTATAAATGTAATAAGGCCAATGGCCATTAGTGACTTTTATTTCTTTCTTATTTAGTGTCGATTTGGGATTCGTCTGTTTTTTATCAATAAAATAAGGCATTTAGCATTCTAAGTTCTCCAAATCAACTTATCGCTAGGCCTACCTCGGGCACAGAGAGGTTTCCCAAATTAGGACACGTTTTACATTCCTGAGCTATGTGTTTAAATATTGCAATACTTTTTATAATCCTTACTGACTTGATTCCTTTTTTGTTTTTATTTTTGTTTTATTATTCCTCTCCCCAAAGATTAGTTCGTGTATTCTGGCATCATCATCATATTTCACAAGATCTAGGGGCCCTCCACCCACTCCTCCTCTCAGTCCCATTAAAGGCAAGAACAAAGGCAAAATGAAAGACTTGAATAACATCAGGAAGGAGAACACGGTTGAACGGTTTGAGGCCACTGATAGCCAGGGCATTCGGGTTCCAAATGAGAATGTGTCACAACTTCAACAGAAACTAATGAAATTCCAGGAAGAACTTGATCAAGTTCGGAATCTGGCAAACCTGTCATTTTCCCTCAGCACCCTAGATATCAACTTCCCTACCACTTAAAACCCTACACCTCCTCAAAACATCCCAAAACAACAGAATCATCCCGCACCTCACCATCATGCAGCTCCACCAAAAGAACCAATGAAACACCTGCCATACCCCAAACAACACTCCACTACTCATCCCAGAACCTCAGACTACCACATCGAGCGGGTCAATGCTATCGGCAAAGACAAATGGTGGGATAACAAAACTGAGAGTATACTGAATTGGAGTGGGTACAAACCTGGCAAAGGGCTCGGCAAGAACCTCCAAGGAATCTCTAAACCCATAAAACTCAAGAAACATGACACTACTTTCGGTTTGGGATATGTATACACCTGGGAAGAATTCAAAAACTGATCGCCACAATGGCGCAGTCCTTACTACCCATTAGAGCAGCCAATATCGCATCTAGAGCAGACCTTCCAATAGGCCAACGTCATTTATGGGTCAGAGGAAGAAGAAGCACTTGCAGCAGTGAAGAACTTGTTTCTAGAGGACGATGATATGAACTGTTATGTTATTCTCGAAGAGGAGGGAGAGGAAGGCCCTTTTATATAAGCTGTGAGCAGAGGGGCCTATCTCAAGAATTGGACCATCAGGACTGTGAGCATATGATTTTTCCCTATACAAATTACTCCCATAATTCAAGAAAATAAAATTTTCCATTATTTGCAATTTCGTAGATTTTTCGTGGGATTTTTGTTAATTGTTTGCATTTTTCTATGCATGTTTGTTTTATTTAAATCATGAAAAATATAAAAAAATACCTTGCATTGCATTTGGGATTTAATTTTATATTTTAGTTTAATTATTAAATTAATTGTCTTATTAAAAAAATAAAAATCACCAAAATGGCTTACTTTTGCATTTTTAGCTTTTAATGTTAAATTAGTAATTTCTTTGTTTTTAATTTGGGAGTAATTAATTTTTATAATTATTATGGTGGATAAGTAGCTTTATTGTGTAAGTTAATCTAATTTAAGAGTTTAATTTAGATTTTAATTAATTGAAAAAGAAAAAGAAAACAACAATAAAAGGAAAACAAACAAAAGAAAGGAAAATGAGAATTCGAATAAAACCCTGAAATTGGGCCAGTTCAATTGAAAACACGCCCAAAGTATTCCCTCAATCTAGGCCCAAATCGGAGCAACCCGGTCCATCCCCACCTCAACCCAAAACAACATCGTTTAAATTCATTGAATCCCAGCCGTCAATCTCGTATGATCTAACGGCTAGGAACTGACCATTAGTTTCATATATAAATGTCCTAACCTAGGCCACCCCCACCCCCCGGTTTCATTTCCCCTCAGATCACCATCTCCATATTCAGAGACAAGAACACTAGCGCCACCCTAATACTCCTCTGCCATCTCCACCGGCGGTGCATCCCCAAACACCCCCAAATTTCCAGCCTACACTCCTCATACCCCCCTAAACGCTAACCTTCTGTTAGTTTCCCCAAAATCCCCACCTTTTCTCTTTAATCCCAAATCTGAAATTTAAAAAAACCCTAAGCCGTCCCTAATCCCGATTTTCATACTTCCAAGGCTCGATCTGACTCAAGACTTACGTTAAACGATTGTTCTCGTTCAGAATAATTGATTAACGATAGTTTTGGCTCATTTCGAGAGTTACCAGCTTCTGACCTGACCATTGACTCCCGACCAAGTTCATCGCCTTCGTCGATTTATTCTTGCTAAAACCAGTACCATTCCTTCTTCTTTTCTTTTTTCTCGTGTCCGTTTTTCTGATTCTTGTTTGTTATTGGTTAGAATTAGTTTTAGTTTGCTTAAAATCAGTAATTCTAACTGTTTGAATGCATGATTAGGATTAATATTTTATTATAATTTTTCTGTTTGATTTTTCGTTTTGGCTGATATTGTTTAGGGTTAGTCATTAATTTTGAACTAATACTTAGCTTATTAAATTTTTTGTTGAATTGGATTTCTTTTTCCTTTATTCCAGCTCTTTTCTTCTTTGTTCTTTTCTTTTAATTTACCTTTAGTTCAACCTGGGTTAGAGCTTGAGCTTCAATGCTCTGTTTGGTTGATTTAAGTTTTAACTGTGGGCTTTTGGTCATCTCTGACCTGTTTCAAGAAGCCCGTTCATTTTTGGTTTGGGTCTTGGGTCAAATTTGACCCATGTGATCCTTTAAATGTAAATTGCAAGGGGTAAAGGGTTAATTTGGGTATTTCGAAACTCAAAGAATATTTTTCTGTTAGCATAGAAACTTCTAGAGGATAAGGTTGGGCTGGTTGGTTAACAGGAGGGAATTTTAAGATATTTTGAAGGGTTAAAAGGGGTAAAATGACAGTGAATTGGGAGGGTAGAAGAGAAAATAGTTATTCAGGCTAGAGCTGCTTTAGACTGCTTATATAAAGACTTCTTTCATTTATTTTAGAGGCAGCTTTGGACTCTGAAAATACTTAGAAAATTTCCTGCATCTTTTGGTGAAAACTATCTTTGGATTTGCATCTTTTGGGGAGTTGTATGACTTACCGTCTTTTCGGTCAGCTGTCGAGCCTAGACACCTATTTAAAAGGGTTGCTGCAGATTATGTATAAAACATGCCCGACTATTTTTGTCATTTTTTAGTAATTTGGCAATCTGGTTTTTTACAACTCAAGGAATTCAAACTTGGCCCATTTCTTTTAAACAACCCATGGCCCAATTGTGCTCACAATTAATAACTCCTTTAATATCAAACCATTTAAGCCTAGTTAAAAATGACCTTTGTAATTAGATCGAGGTGTGCCATATCAACAAACATATTATTTATGGCCCTCGTAAAATTAGATCAAGGCGTAGATTTGAGGTGTGCCATAAGTAAACTAAATCCTATGGCCCTCACAAATGTTAATTTAGAAATTAAAATGAACTTCGTAGTTTGCTTTAGGCGCATTGAATATATAGTTATCTTAGCTATTAAAATCCGGGGGTGCATTTCATGCGACCCGGTTTTAATTTCCAACAAGGTTAAATAGAACGTGTCGTGACTCACGGGTGCATTTCATGTAGCATGGCTTACGGTGCATTTTAAATAACCTTGAAATAATTCCTTAAATAAATAAAAGCGGTTTTAAAGTTAAAAAATGCACAATAGGTTTAAAACGTATAAATATCAGATAATTAGGGCTGTAATAATAGTTGAGCGACCGTGCTAAAACCACAGAACTCGGGAATGCCTAACACTTTCTCGCGGGTTTACAAAATTCCTTACCCGAATTTTTGTGTTTCGCGGACTGCAAACAGTGTCAAACTTTCCTCGATTCGGGATTTTAAATCGGTGACTTAGGACACCATAAAATATCCCAAGTGGTGACTCTGAATAAACAAACTAATCCCGTTTTGATTGTCACTTAAATTGGAAAAAAACTCCCTTATACCCTCTCGGGGTAGGTAAAAGTAGGTGTGACAGCTCTGACGACTCTGCTGGGGATAAGAACCCAGAATCTATGGTTTATGATTCAAGAATTCGAGCTTAGAATAATTGTTATATTTGTCTTTTATTTATTATCTGGTTTTAATTACATGTTTGGGCCTAATGTGCTAAATGTTGCCTTTTACCACTTTGATATTGTTGAACTGTATATAAATTGTTACGAATCCCTCCTCTCTTTGAGTTTTCTAAATCATTTGGGAAGTGTACACTTCGTGTGACTTCTCTTCTATTAGAGTCATATCCCAATTTAGAACGAGGTTCGGACAAGTTGCAAAGTCGGTGAAGCTTCTGTATTCTCGGTACGCCCCCCCCCCCCCCCCCGGCTCGAGCTGTCCGCTCGGGTAAGCCAGGTCTAGAACAAATAAACCCAGGTTTTCAAACCTAGTATAACATAGCCTCATGCCGGATCTCTAGTAGGAACGCTTGTTTGCATCATATGCATTTTGACTTTGGGAACTCAACACAGGGGTTGGATCCGTCTAGGATAGGTGCACCCAAAATCAAAAGACCATCCCGATGCATTTTATTTGCTACTTGTGCATTTATTCGACTCGGATCACATGTTAACCGGCTTTTAGAATAAGGGAGAAAAATTGATAAAAAAACAAATTGAGGTGAGAGAGAGGAAATCACCCACGCTGTGAAAAACCTGGTGTCCAAAATACCCCAAAACTCTGCCAAAAATTTCAAAAAAAAAGATAAAGAAAAATCTATTTCAAAAGTTTGTGTTTTCTGTTGCATCCAATCTGACCGAACTACGCAAGTTTGATTCTTGCCGGATGTGAGATACGTAGGCAACCCTCATCGGGTCCAACTCCTCTTTTGCAAAAATAGCCCAAAAAATATGAAGTGTCGCTATTTTGTCATAAATAAATTAGGTGACGTTGTTCTTGTCCAAAATAGCCAAAATGCCCTAAAAGGGCATCGGAAGGTTGTTTTTGCAAGAATAGCCACCTGGGGTCCTTTTTTCAAAATTTTAAGAAATATAGCTTTAAAATTTTCTTTCTTGAGGTGCTGAAGGGCTGTATTCACAAATGTGTTTTGTTTTAAATTTTGTGAAAATTGGTGTTTTCTCTTAAGTCAGAATAAATCACAGTCTTTTAATCAATCACCTTAAATAAATATGCAGGATGAGCACAATTGAAAATGAACCTTTCACAGTCCGCGAGGAAATCCCGTTAGAACTACATATGTGGTGGAATGATTTGGGAGAAGTCAGCAGAAAAACTGTGATAAAAGCTTTGGGTGGTCTTGTTGGTCTTCTGAATATTAAGCCGAGAAAGGATATAATTGAGGCGTTGATACCCTTCTGGGACCCAGCACATAATGTGTTCCATTTTACTGATTTTGAGCTAACTCCTACGCTTGAGGAAATAGCGGGCTACGCTGGTTTCAGTGGGAATCTCCGAAATCAATACCTGGTGGCACCCAGAATAGTGACTCCTCATAAGTTTCTGGACCTTCTAAGCATCAGTCGAGAAGTTCAAGACGCAAATTTGGCCAAGAGATTCTGCACATTCTACTACTTGTACCGACATTACAGAAATCTCCACGGTTTTGAGATGCCAGATACCGGTCTTACACATTTAGGGAACAAAGACAAGTGGGAAGCTCGGCGGGGGCTGGCTTTTATAGTGGCATTTCGAGGTGTTTTAATTTGCCCAAGAAAGGATGGAAACATAGAGTTGGGGCTTGTGGGGATAGCCGACTTCTTGACTAAAAATGCAAATGGCACCATTGTACCGATGACCTTGGCGGAGATTTACTGAGCTCTAACTGTTTACCGAGAAGGAGGAAATTTTTTCGAAGGATGCAACATGCTTCTACAACTATAGATGGAGGAACACCTGTGTCACCGCCCGGGGTACATGAACTTAGGTATAACCGGTCTTCAATGCATTGAAAAACATGAACAACGGGTGGAGGGCTATTTGTTTCCAGATGGTACAGAAGCGTGGTTTGCACATCTGAGCTCCCTGACTGCAAACAACATTGAATGGACATTCACGTGGCTCTCGGTCATTGAAGTCATTTATATGTCGGTCGAGGTGTGTTTTATTCTATTGATAAGTCTCCGGAGCATTCAGCCTTATGCCCCGCACAGAGTTCTACGCCAGTTAGGCAGGTACGAGACCATCCCACATGATGAGGATTTAAGTCGACAGGTCATCGAATTGGAACCAAAAGTTGCCTTCCCAGAAGAAAGGGTGCGTCGGATTTGGCATCAATGTAGGTTCTTAGAGCCAAAGACTCAAGTACGAGATTTATCCAGAGGCGAGTTGGAGCCTAGTTACACAACTTGGTACGGTAAAAGGTCTCAAGTCCATCAAGAGCCCAAACGGCCCGCAAAAAGGCCCCATGTCCAACAATTCACCGATGGAGCGCAGGAGCAATGGGATTTGTTGGCAAAAGAGGCAAACTACAGAGACACCATAAGCAAATTGGAGGGACAGATCCGGGATCTTAAATTTGATAAAAATATACAGGTCGCGGCTGATGAAGGGGAGAAGAATAAATTGGCTCAAGAAAACAAGGCCCTTCGAGCAGAGATCCAAAAAATGAATATAGCTGCTGAGAATCAGGAAAGGAGCCGAAACGATGAAATACTTATAAGTGGTCTCAAGAGAAAATTAGCTGAGTGTGAGAATGATCAGGAAAAATTCGAGGGCAATCTGGCGAGGGCCCGGGCACAGTTAGCGAAGAACGTAGAGGGACGAGTAGAGTTTGTGCGACAGTTGAAAAAGAAATATGAGGGAACAGTCACAAATTTGAAGAAAAGGCTAACTACCCTCGAAAATGAGATGGCCAAGCAAGCTAAAAACTTTAAAGTAGAAAGGGAACATTGCTATGCATTAATGGCCCAGTTAGAGGAAGATATGCAACAGTTGCAGGGTCAAAACCATTATGATACCCAGATACTAGAAGTTAGGTCTCACCATATAGGGCATTTGCTCTAAGAAAAGGGTATCATCAGGGAGAGGGTTAAAGCAATTGCTGACTACATCGTCATGAAGTGCCATGAATGTTAAGACATGACTAGAACCACCATCTTTGCTGCGGTAATGACCTTTTTTCGTCAAATAATGAGTGACCTAGAGCATCTTCAAAGGGGATCTTGCGCATAGGCCCATGGCGAGATCGACCGTTGTCCCCCGGGCCCTTGGAGTAGTTGAGGCATTGATGTATTCATGATTTTCATGCGAGTCTGTATTTTCATTTTCTTTGTTGGAGTCTGTTAGTCTGTTTTTCAGTCCGTATTTTCATCTTTATGTCGGAGTTTGTTGGTCCCCTTTTTCGAGTTTGTTAGTTTTTATGATTAAATTCTGTAGGATGAGTCATTGTAATCAAGACGTTTTTATTTTATGACAAATTTGAAAACCCCAAAATGTTTTTTATTTATTTATTTCTACTTATCCCCCAGAACTATGCTTGGTCTGATTCATGTGGTGTCATGATACGTAGGCAATCCCCATAGGATTCGATCATAACCGTGAAATGAAAGGAAAAAAAAGAAGACAGAAAAAAAGGGAGAGAAAACAAGAGAATTGTGGGAGGGAAATAATAGCAAAACAAGAGAGAAAATGAGGTAATAAAAGAAAAACAAGAATCAAGCAAAGAAAAGTAGGAATGAAAAAAAAGAGCAGTTGCAAAATGAAAATTAGGGAAAGCCGGGATGATACAAGCAACCGATCAAATGCATAATAGAAATGGTTAACTTTTTAGGTGCATTGCATCCCCAACGTGCGATTGCCTATCTGTTAAGCTTTAATCGCTATCGAGTTTGTTGTTGTCATCAAGTTCAGGCAGGTGGTTAGTTTGTTTGGCATTCTGGCAACTCACCCGTACAACACCAGGTCGAAAGACAAGTTGATCAGGACTAACCAAGAACTGGATGCAAGTGTTATTGATCCGTCACGAGAGGGGGAGGGGTATAATGTTAATCTGAAAGAGGAGTTGTATAAGTTGAAACACCAGATGGCTGAGATGTACCGGGAAAGGGTAAAAGGGCATCCACCACCATCTTACCCCGCCACCTTGCTTTCGTCCCGCTGCTGGCTCAATCCCAAGAACCTCCCACTGTTGATTCGTCTCCCGGCTTCCCCATTTACCACCACTACCAAGGTACCACTTCTCAAGCCCCACAAGAACCACCACCCAAACTAGTCCCATACCCTCCTCCACCAGCCACCCTATTTTCATGGCACCCCCACCTACTACACTCCATCGATCCTCTAGTGAGCCCTTAGTCCAAACCCAAGATAACAAATACTATCCCTCAGAGCCTACTTTAAAGGCCCTAGAGCACTACTCCTATACTCCTCGTTTCGACCTCCCTGTGGAGACTAAGAAACAACCTAAAAACCCAGAACGGGAGGAGATGTTCAAGAAGGTTAGAAGCCTAGAACAGTCATTTTGAAACATGCAGGGATTGGGAGGCCAGGTGAGCATGGCCTACAAATATTTGTGTCTATTTCCTGATGTTCAGTTGTCGGTGGGATTTAAGATGCCGAAGTTTGATTTGTATGATGGGCACGGAGACCTGGTGGCCCATTTGAGGGGAATCTACAGTAAAATGAGAGGATATGGGGAAAAATATGAGTTGTTGATGGCATACTTTAGCTAGAGTCTGAGTGGTTCGCCATTGGAGTGGTACACTCGTCGGGATCACAGTAGAAGGTATACCTGGGATGATTTGGCCCAAGCATTCACTCGTCATTTCCAGTATAACAACGAGATTGTTCCGGATTGTTTATCTTTAACTTATATTGAGAAGAAACCTAGTGAAAGCTTCAGAGAATATGGTTTTCACTGGAGAGAATAGGCGGCAACAGTCAACCCTCCGATGGAGGAAAGCGAAATGGTGGAATACTTTCTGCAGGCTCTGGAGCCTAACTATATTGGCCACCTGATATCGGTCATAGGAAAATCGTTCAATGAGGTAGTAAAGATGGGTGACATGGGGGAATAAGGGCTTAAATCAAGCAAAATCATGAGTTACTCGGCTATCGAGGCAACTACCCAAGCCACTCAGAATGGTACTGGGGGAGTGATTGGAAAGAAGAAGAAAGAAGATGTGGCAATAGTCGATTCAGTATCATGGTTTGGACCTAGGGGCCTGTCACACCAATATTCCCAGCCTCGACCCCATCACCGAACCTACACTCAAACCTCATATAATCCACCATAACACTATTTCCCATCACTATACCCTCATATTTCTGTCCACCATGCCCATACATATACTTAACCTCCTGCCTATGCACAATGGCATGTCCCAACCCCTCAAAACACTTACCCAGCTCCAGAAAATGCTTACCTACCCCCACGAGCCTACCGAAACCCTGCAGGCCCAGGTTTCCGACCCAATCCAGCATTCAAAAACGAGAGGTTGCAGCGGAAGAAAACATTCACCCCATTGGGAAAGTTCTACACCAATTTATTCCATAGATTGAGACAATTGGATATGCTGAGGCCAATTGAGTCGAAATTGCCAACCCCCCCCCCCCAAAGAATCTTGATTACTCTGTGAGTTGTGAGTATTGTTCTAGTACTCCAGGGCATGATAAGGAGAAGTGTTGGCACCCGAAAAATGCCATTCACGAGCTCATTGACACACGAACCGGATTGAAGTCCAATCTCCGGAGACAACCAACATCAACCAAAACCCATTACCAACCTATTAGGAAACAAACATGATTGAGATATTACATAAGGAAGGAGAGCCCAAGAAACCTTCACAAACTGTCATGATGATTCGGTCCAGTGATGTCAAGCCAGTTAAAAACCCAACAATTGAAGGATCAGTGAACAAGTTGAGCATGGCGAGCGGTGAACCATCTGTGATAGTCAAGAAATGATCCCCAAGTGATGTTGCGGCGAAGCAAGAAAAGTCAAAAGTGGTTGTGCCAGGAGTGGCAAACAAGCCTGTCATAATTGTAGAGGTTGCCGTATGGATCCTGTTATCATCAAGCCTGTAACACAGTTGCTGGTAATTAACAGCAAGGATATCCCATGGAACTATGAATGGGTGATAGTGAGATATAAGGGAAAGGAAGTGAAAGAAGAAGTCAATGAGGCCCAGGGATTAACTCGTTCAGGAAGGCTGCTCCTCTCCCTACCCAGAAGGAGTCTTGGTAGTTTGTTTTGTTTTCCTTTCTCTCTAAGTCATTCCAGAGTAGTGACTCAGACTTTTATTTTCCACTTGTTGATGTACAAATCCTGTTATCCTTTATTTTAATGAAATGCAATTTCCCTTTCCATCACTCCCGATAGTTTTTTTTGTTTGTTTTCTTTTCTTCTCGGTACAGTTCTTTTTATGATGGTTTCAATGACATGACATGCATGAGGAATCTTCGGCCCAGTCTTAAAAGTCAATCTAATTCTGAAATAATAATCCAAGAATTAGAGTGTGATGATGAATCAGAGTAAGATGAGGATGAGGCCTTTGAAGAGAATAGTAAGGAACTAAGTCATTTTGAAGAAAAACCCAAGCCTAATCTGAATGAAATGGAAGCAATCAATCTAGGGGACCTAGATAAGATAAGTGTCCATCTTGAACCGCAAATCAGGGAAGAAATAATTAAAGCATTGTTTGAGTATAAGGATATTTTTGCATGGTCGTATGATGACATGCCAGACATGAGTACTGATTTGGCGGTCCACAAATTGCCAATTGATCCAGCATTCCCTCCCGTTAAGTAAAAGTTGAGAAAATTCGAAAATGACATGAGTGTGAAGATTAAAGAAGAGGTAACAAAGTAGCTTGATGCAAAGGTCATTTAGGTCACGCGGTATCCCACGTGGTTAGCCAATGTTGTGTCTGTGCCAAAGAAGGATGGTAAGACCAGAGTGTGTGTTGATTACCGTGATATCAACAAGGCAAGTCCAAAGGACAACTTTCCATTGCCAAATATCCACATTTTGATTGATAATTGTGCCAAGCACGAGATTGGGTCTTTTGTGGACTACTATGTGGGGTATCATCAGATTTTAATGGATAAAGAAGATGCGGAAAAGACGACATTCATCTCGCCAGGGAGAACATATTGCTACAGGGTCACTGCCTTTTGGTTTGAAAAATGTTGGGGCAACTTACATGAGGGCAATGACGACTATATTCCATGACATGATACACAAGGAGATTGAGATATACGTGGATGATGTGATCATAAAGTCCAGGAAGCAGTCTGACCATGTCAAAGATTTGAGGAAGTTCTTCCAAAGGCTCCACAAGTACAATCTTAAACTCAACCCTACAAAGTGCGCATTTGGTGTTCCATCAGGGAAATTGTTGGGATTCATAGTTAGTCGACAGGGAATTGAATTGGATCCGTCAAAGATCAAGGCTATCCAGGAATTGCCGCTACCAAAGAACAAGACCGAGGTGATGAGTCTACTAGGGAGGTTGAACTACATCAGCAGGTTTATTGCTCAGTTCCCGACAACTTGTGAGCCCTTCTTTAAGCTGCTAAAGAAGGATGCTACGGTCAAATGGACTGATGAGTGTCAGGAAGCATTTGATAAGATAAAAAGGTACTTGTCAAACCCACTTGTGTTGGTCCCACCAGAATCGGGAAGACCTTTGATTCTATATTTGACGGTCTTGGATAACTCATTTGGCTGTGTGTTAGGTCAATATGACATCACTAGCCGGAAAGAGCAAGCCATCTACTATCTCAGCAAGAAGTTCACATCTTATGAGGTTAAGTATACTCCCCTGGAAAGGACATGTTGCGCCCTGACTTGGGTAGCACAGAAGTTCAAGCATTATTTGTCGTCCTATACTACTTACCTCATTTCTCGCCTAGATCCTCTAAAGTATATCTTTCAGAAGCCCATGCCCACATGAAAGGTCGCAAAGTGGAAAATCTTGCTCACAGAGTTCGTATGTACAAATCGGACGACAATGAAAGCCCAAGCTTTGGCCGATCACTTGGTCGAGAACCCGATGGACAAAGAATATGAACCTTTGAAGACTTATTTTCCTGATGAAGAGGTAATGCACATTGACGAGGTCGAGAAGAATGAAAAGCCAGGGTGGAAACTTTTCTTTGATGGGGCTGCTAACATGAAATGTGTTGAGATAGGAGCTGTACTCATTTCTAAAACAGGGCATCACTACCTTGTCAGTGCTCAGCTTCGTTTCTATTGCACCAACAACATGGCCGAGTACGAAGCGTGCATTTTGGGTTTAAGACTAGCTGTAGATATAAGAATCCAAGAAGTCTTGGTCTTGGAAGACTCGAGCCTTCTGGTGCACTAGATTCAAGGAGAATGGGAAAGGCGAGATTTAAAGCTTATATCGTATCGACAATGTCTGCATGATCTTTGTCAACGATTTTGATCAATAGAATTCAAGCACATTCCAAGGATCTATAATGAGGTTGTCGATGCCTTGGCTACCTTGGCGTCAATGTTGCAGCATCCGGACAAAGCTTATATTGATCCTCTACATATTCAAGTTCATGATCAGCATGCTTACTATAATGTGATTGAAGACGAACTTGATGGTGAACCATGGTTTCATGACATCAGGGAGTATATCAGAATAGGGGTATATCTAGTGCAAGACAAAGGTGATCAAAAGAGAACAATTCGTCGTTTGACAAGTGGATTTTTCTTCAGTAGAGGAATTTTGTACAAAATGACTCCAGATCTTGGATTGTTAAGATGCATAGATGCTAGATAGGCCACGACTATCATGACCGAAGTGCATTCCGGAATCTGCGAACCGCATATGAGTGGGTATGTTCTGGCAAAGAAAATTCTCCGAGTAGGTTATTATTGGCTCACCATGGACCGAGATTGTATCAGTTTTGTGCGCAAGTGTCATCAATGTCAAGTACACGGAGATTTGATTCATTCTCCGCCATCTGAATTGCATACAATGTCCGCACCTTGGCCCTTTGTTGCTTGGGGTATAGACGCCATTGGACCAATTGATCCAAGGGCATCCAATGGTCACAGGTTCATTCTGCTGGCCATTGACTACTTCACTAAGTGGGTTGAAGATAAAACTTTCAAATCTGTGGCCAAGAAGGCAGTGGTCGATTTTGTTCATTCAAATATCATTTGTCGGTCCGGAATCCCAAAGGTGACCATCACAGATAATAACGCTAATCTTAACAGTCATCTAATGAAAGAACTGTGTCAACAGTTTAAGATTACGCATCGCAATTCCATCCCATACCGCCCCAAGGCAAACGGAGCAGTCGAGGCAGCCAACAAGAAAATAAAGACAATACTTCGAAAAATGGTGCAGGGTTCCAAGCAATGGCATGAAAAGTTTCCTTTTGCATTTTTGGGTCATCGCACTATTGTTCTCACTTCAGTAGGTGCAACCCCTTATCTGTTGGTATATGGCACATGCCCGCGGAAGTTGAAATTTGATCCCTTCGGATTGTTGCTGAAGCCGAAATTGATAATGATGAGTGGGTCAAATCCCGTGTGGAGCAATTGAGTTTGATTAATGAAAAAAGATTGGCAGTAGTGTGTCATGGCCAATTGTATCAAAAGAGAATGGCAAGAGCAAATAACAAGCAGGTGCCTCCATGGAAATTTGAAGTGGGTCAGCAAGTATTGAAACGCATCCTTCCACATCAGGCTGAGGCAAAAGGCAAGTTCGCCCCAAATTGACAAGGGTCGTTCACTGTAACGAGAGTGTTGTCCAACGGTGCTTAATATTTAACAGATATGGAAGGAAAATGTGTAGACATGGCTATCAATTCTGATGCTGTCAAAAGATATTATGTATGGTTTCTTTGGTTTAAATTATGTTTGTTTGTACATTTCATGTTTTGAAGATTAGAATGAAGAAGGCATTTTGTTCTGCTATCTAAACATTTTATCCTTTGTTACCCCTTTGAGCCATATTTGTTTCCTTGCATACCCCTTTTTTGGAATCAGTACCAAAATTCAGAATCACGAACGCAAAAGGTAAGTAAAGAAGTAAAGAGAAGAGAAAAAAAAAGAAAAGAATGGAAAAAGAATGAAAAGAAAGAAAAAGAAAAATGGAAAAAGAGTAAAGAAAAGAAAAGAAAAGAAAAAAAAGAGAAAAGTCCAAAAAAACAAAGCGATTCCTACGTCATGAACTACGTTTGACCTGATTCCTTTTATGGATATGTAGGCAGCCTCAGGGTTCGATCCCATCAAAATAGAAATCCAGAAGTCCCCAAGCAAAGAAACTGGGACAAAAAAGTTGTGGTTGTTGTAAGAAATCTGATTCCAAGAGTTGTAATTTTTAAACCCATTCAAGTTATTTTGAGCCTTTTGATATCCTTTCTTTCTAACCCTAACCAAAAGCCCAAATTACGGTCCAAAGAAAGACCTTCTAATCAGTCTTCGAGAGATGCCAAGTCGAGCAAGCAGAGATGATTTATATCAGGGGCAACACTCCGGTCTAAGCAGGAAAAAATGAAAAAATAAGAGAGTCTTATTGGTGAAAACACCATAAGGCGACAGTGAGTTGAGAGATGAACCAATGAGAGAGGTTTGTTGGTGAAAACCCTTCAGGGCACCGCAGGACAAACAGGGTCAATGATTTGGTGAAGAAATTGGGTTTTTGAGATCTCAGGGTTAAAGTATAACAATTGAAAGGAAATTGGTTGAATAGGCTGGGCTGATTAATCCGAAATGCATGTCATGATCATTGATGCCAGCAGCTTCACTCAGATAAGTCCCTTTTTCCCTTTTCTTCCTCAGATAGTCCTTCAGTTTGATTTTTCTTCTTTTCTCATAACTCTCGAAGTCATTGCATTTCATTTTGCTTTTGGGTTTATCCCTCTAGAGATCTTTCAATGTTAAACTGGATAAGCAAAAGGAGGATTGCAAAGCTTACTACCAACTGCCAGATTGCACAAAGTGAAGTACGACCAAATCATGCCAGAAATAACATGATGCAAAAAATGAAAGTAAGGTGTTAATGAAATTTCAAGCGGCCGAATGATTTGGGAATTTTATGGAAGATATAGAGGTTCAAATTGGAAGTACAGAAATGTAAAACATCGGGTGGAGTGTAGAACATTCGGGTCGTTCAGGGTCCTGTGGTTGAAATTCAGTCAGAAAGGCAAAAATTCTTGGCCATGTTCAAGGCGAACAGTCAAAAGAAAAGCACAACAGTGAAAAGGCCACCTTCAGCAAGAATGTCGCAAACTAACCACCACATTTTTAAACTGAGAAGGTTTTTCTTTGATTGAAACAGAGGCAGAAAATTTCGTTTGTTTCGGAAAAACCCTCCGTAAGGAAAGCAAGTACCGGACAGGTTTGACCGTAAAATCTCAAGACCCTCCTGGACAATGGGACCTAGTTAAAATTCAAAACATTCATGAGTAACAAGATTCAGCATAAACTTTACCTTGAGGAAATATAAGTTGGCTTTGAAGTTTCATTATTAGGATAGGATTCAATTCGAAATTTTCAGGACCCCCCTGAATAATGGGACATAGTTTTAAGACCTTCATTAGATAATGAGATTTAGAACAAGTCCTACCTTTAGGAAATATAATTTAGCTTTAAAGTTGTCATTCTTAAGATGATGTTTGATTTTAATTTTCAGAACCCTCCTGGATAATGGGATCTAGCTTTTAAATTCTTAGAAATATTTGGTAACATGATTCAATTAACACCCACCGATGTGCCCAGCTACCAAATTGGGGCAGGAAATTTTCTTTGTTTCGTCTATTCTGTTGTAATCAGGCGCCCACCTGGAGAGCAAGGGAGAACAACATGAGTTTCAAGAATGGAAAGCAGTTGAGGTTCAAGCAATAAGGCACCCACCTGGAGAAACAAGGGATGACAGTTCAAAGGAAAAATAGTCGCAAGAGTAAGTAGTTCAAGTTCAGCAATTAGGAGCCCACCTGGAGAACAAAGGGAAAATAATTCAAGTTTCAAAGGAAAGGAATACAATTCAAGTTCAGCAATCAGGAGCCCACTTAGAGAACAAAGGGAAAAGCAATTCAAGTGTTGGTAATCAGGAGCCCACCTGGAGAACAAAGGGAAAAACAATTCAAGTGTTGGTAATCAGGAGCCCGCCTGGAGAACAAAAGGAAGCAGTTCAAGTTTCGAGGAAAAATTGTGTAAGTGTTGATAATTAGGAGCCCATCTGGAGAACAAAGGGAATAGAAATTCAAGTGTCGGTAATCAGGAGCCCACCTGGAGAACAAAGGGAAAAGCAATTCAAGTGTTGGTAATCAGGAGCCCACCTAGAGAGCAAATGGAAGTAGTTCAAGTTTTTAGGAAAAACCGTGTAAGTGTTGGTAATTAGGAGCCCACCTGGAGAACAAAAGGAAAATCAATTCAAGTGTCGGTAATCAGGAGCCTACCTAGAGAACAAAGGGAAAAGCAATTCAAATGTTGGTAATCAGGAGCCCACCTATAGAACAAAGGGAAGCAGTTCAAGTTTCGAGGAAAAACTGTGTAAGTGTTGGTAATCAGGAGCCCACCTGGAGAACAAAGGGAAAGCAGCAATGTTCAAAGGAAGACGATACAAGTTTCGCAATCAGGCGCCTACCTGGAAAACAAAGAGAAAACAAGTCATGTTTCGGAGGAAAGAAAGATAATTTAAATGTTGGTAATCAGGCGCCCACCTGGAAGAACAAAGGGAAAGCAGCAATGTTCGAAGGAGGACGGTTCAAGTTCAGTAATCAGGTGCCTGCCTGGAGAACAAAGGGAAAGCACCTCAGAATACAATTCAAGTAAGTGGCAAAGGAATTTCACCTGGGGAGTACAGGTCAACAAAACAACAGAAACTGCAAGATCAAGTTCGAAGATATAGATAAGATGCTTGTAATTCATAGATCATATGTTTAGATTAGGTTCTTTTATTCTATCTTGGCGTAATAAGGGGTTCAACAAGTAGTAGCAGCAGCAACAACAGTGAAATCACAACTTCCTGGTAGTCCCAGCTACCAAAACTTCCCGGACTACACTGACCTGATTCCTTTATAGCCAAGGATATGTAGGAAACCTCGGAAGCAGGGTGCGGTCAAATCATTCAAAAATGCTTTCCACGGAGTATTCAAACGGTCAAATATCGCTCGTATCCGCTCACTTTATCTTTGCACGAAAACTCTTCGTGTTTCCGAGCAAAGAGGGGTAACTGTGAGCACGTAATTTTTTTCCCTATACGAATTACTACCATAATTAAAGAAAATAAAATTTTCCATTATTTGCAATTTCGTAGATTTTTCGTATGATTTTTGTTAATTGTTTGCATTTTTCTATGCATGTTTGTTTCATTTAAATCATGAAAAATACAAAATACCCTGCATTGCATTTGGGATTTAATTTTACTTTTTAGGTTAATTAGTAAATTATTTGTCTTATTAAAAAAATGAAAATACCAAAATGGCTTACTTTTGCATTTTTAGCCTTTTAATTTTAAATTAGTAATTTCTTTGTTTTTAATTTGGGAGTAATTAGTGTTTATAATTATTATAGTGGATAATTAGCTTAATTGTATATGTTAATCTATTTTAAGAGTTTAATTTAGGTTTAATTAATTAAAAAAGAAAAAGAAAACAACTATAAAAGGAAAACAAAAAAAAGAAAGGAAATTGAGAATTTTAATAAACCCCTGAAATTGGGCCAATTTAACTGAAAACCTGCCCAAAGTATTCCCCAATCCAGGCCCAAATCGGAGCAACCCGGTCCAGCCCCACCTTAACCAAAAATGGCATCGTTTAAATTCATTGAATCCTAGCCGTTGATCTCGTATGATCTAATGGCTGGGAACTGGCCATTAGCTTCATATATAAATGTCCTGACATAGGCCACCTCCCCCCCCCCCAATTTCATTTCCCCTCAAATCATCATCTCCTTGTTCAGAGACAAGAACCCTAGCACCGCCCTAATACTCCTCCGCCATCTCCACCGGGGCGTGTCCCCAAACACCCCCAAATTTCCACCCTACACTCCTCATACTCTCCTAAACGCTAACCTTCTGTTAGTTTCCCCAAAATCCCCATCTTTTCTCTTCAATCCCAAATCTGAAATTCAAAAAAAAAAACCTAAGCCGTCCCTAATCCTGATTTTCATTCTTCCAAGGCTCGATCTGACTCAAGCTTACGTTAAATGATTATTCTCTTTCAGAATAATTGATTAACGATAGTTTTGGCTCATTTTGAGAGTTACCAGCTTCTTACCAGACCATTGACGCTCGGCCAAGTTCATCGCTTTCGTCGATTTATTTCGGCCAAAACCAGTACCATTCCTTCTTCTTTTCCTTTTTCTCGTGTCCGTTTTTCTGATTCTTGTTTGTTGTTGGTTTGAATTAGTTTTAATTTGCTTAAAATCAGTAATTCTAACTATTTGAATGCATGATTATGATTAGTATTTTATTATGATTTTTCTGTTTGATCTTTTGTTTTGGCTTATACTGTTTAGGGTTAGTCATTAATTTTGAACTAATACTTAGCTTATTAAAGTGTTTGTTGAATAGGATTTCTTTTTCCTTTATTCCAGCTATTTTCTTCTTTGTTCTTTTCTTTCAATTTACCCTTAGTTCAACCTGGTTGAGCTTCAATGCTCTGTTTGGTTGATTTAAGTTTTAGCTGTGGGCTTTTGGTCATCTTTGACTCGTTTCAATAAGCCCGTTCATTTTTGGTTTGGGTCTTGGGTCAAATTTGACCCGTGTGATCTTCTGAATGTAAATTGCAAGGGGTAAAGGGTTAATTTGGGTATTTCGAAACTCAGGGAATATTTTTCTGTTAGCATAAAAGCTTCTAGAGGATAAGGTTGGGCTGGTTGGTTAAGATGAGCGAATTTTCAGATATTTTGAAGGGTTAAAAGGGGTAAAATGACCATGAATTGGGAGGGTAAAAGAGGAAATAGTTATTCAGGCTACGGCTGCCTTAGGCTGCTTATATAAAAACTTCTTTGATTCATTTCAGAGGCAACTTTGGACTCTGAAAATACTTAGAAAATTTCCTGCATCTTTGAAAACTATCTTTGGATTGGCTCATCTGGGTTAAAATGATCTAAAAACGGACTGAAAATTGGTGCTGAAGTTGCTGATCTATTGTTGTTGCTAAATCCATCACTCTCTTTGTTTTTCTCTTGACTTCCAGGTATTTCTTAAGCTATGGATAGCATATGAAGTGTAAACATGCAATTCGAATGTGGATACATGATAAATACAAGTTGTTTTATTGAATCTTACTTCCATGTTCTTCCATTTCATTCATATTTTGTAATAGTTTAATCTTATGTGTATTCTACTAGCCTTTTCATGTTGTTGATGTGGTATAAGGTGAATTGCTTCTTGTTTTTGTCTAATTCTGCTTAAAGTTAATGTGATTTTTAGATTCAGGGTAGTTACATGTTAATCTCGTGGGATTTTTGCTACTGTTTGTTTTTAAGAGGTTTTGATTGAGGCTTAAATTTCATACACTTATTTATAAGTCAACTTGGGACTGAATTTAGTTCGAATGCTGTACAACTTTGTTCTCATGTCATTAGCTCAATCGAATTTAAAACAATACTTCTCTTAGACGTGTAGTATGGTTTTGTAGCTTTTAAAGTTTTATTTTCTCACATCATTATGGTTGTATACTTATGATAATCAATTGGGCTCAAGTGGTATCCTCAAGTTTTAAATGTTTCCACACTCCTCAGTCTTCGTTTTTCATGAGATTTGGATTTATTTTGGGCCTGGACCTTGAGATCACTTGAAAATGGGGAGTTGTATGTCTTACCGTCTTTTGGGCCTACTTTCGAGCCTAGACCCCCATTTAAAAGGGCTGCTACGGATTATGTATACAACATGCCCGGCTCTTTTTGTCATTTTTTAGTTATTTGGCAATCTAGTTTTTACAACTTAAGGTATTCACACTTGGCCCATTTCTTTGAAACAACCCATGGCCCAATTGTGCTCACAATTAATAACTCCTTTAATATCAAACCATTTAAGCCAAGTTAAAAATGACCTTTGTAATTAGATCGAGGTATGCCATATCAACAAGCATATAATTTATGGCACTCGTAAGATTAGATCAAGGCGTAGATTTGAGGTGTGACATAAGTAAACTAAATCCTATGGCCCAAACAAATGTTAATTTAGACATTAAAATGAACTTCGTAGTTTTCTTTAGGCGCGTTGAATATATAATTATCTTAGCTATTAATATCCGGGGGTGCATTTCATGCGACCTGGTTCTAATTTCCAACAAGGTTAAGTAGTACGTGTCGTGACTCACAGGTGCATTTCATGTAGCATAGCTTACGGTGTATTGTAAATAACCTTGAAATAATTCCTTAAATAAATAAAAGCGATTTTAAAGTTAAAAAAATGCACAATAGGTTTAAAACGTGTAAAAATCAGATAATTAGGACAATAATAAAAGTTGTGCGACTGCGCTAAACCTACGGAACTCGTGAATGCCTAACACCTTCTTCCGGGTTAATAGAATTCCTTACCCGGATTTCTGTGTTTCGCGGACTGCAAACAGAGTCAAACATTCCTCGATTAGGGATTTTAAACCGGTGACTTGGGAGAGCATAAAATATCTCAAGTGGCGACTCTGAATAAACAAACTAATCCCGTTTCGATTGTCACTTAAATTGGAAAAAATTCCCTTATACCCTCTCGGGGTAGGTAAAAGGAGATGTGACAAGGACAACAAAAGCCCGACGTACCTCGAGGTACCAAGGATAAAACAAGCATTGTCCATTGTTTTACTAAATTATTTTCTTTTCGCATTTTCAATTCTCGTAATAAGATCTTCAATGTTCAAATCAGTTATGCAATTTATCAAAAGCATTTTTTACTTTTCTTATGAATCAACACTTATTGCTATCGTTTTCTCTCATTACTTTATTTATGCAGCATTACTATTACTCATCTTGATGAACCAATGACTATGACATGCAATGAGACAATGTGACAAACAGACATAGATTCATAGGAAGATGACATACTGGATGAGATTGTCAAAGAAGTTGAGAACTTTAAGAACAGACCTAAGTCCAACCTGGACGAGACCGAAATTGTTAACCTAGGAGATGCAAAAAACGTCAAGGAAACACGAATCAGCATTCACATATCGCCATTAGAGAAGAAAGAATATATAGAATTTCTGAAAGAGTGTGAGGACATATTCGCCTGGTCGTATGATGACATGACTGGTCTGAGTACGTCTATTGTAGCTCACAAACTGCCAACCGATCCAATGTTTCCACCTGTAAAGCAAAAACTCAGAAAGTTCAAGCCTGATATGAGTTTGAAAATCAAGGAACAAGTCACCAAGCAGGTCAAAGCTAAGGTTCTCAGGGTAGTAGAATACCCGACATGGTTAGCAAACATTGTGCCAGTACCAAAGAAGGATGGGAAGGTCAGAGTCTATATCGACTACTGGGATCTCAACCGGGCCAGTCCTAAAGATGACTTCCCTTTGCAAAATATACATATCTTGATTAACAATTGCACCAAGCATGAATTATAGTAATTCGTAGATTGCTTCGCTGGTTATCATCAGATCTGGATGGATGACGGAGATGCTGAGAAAATGGCTTTCATTACGCCATGGGGAATGTACTGCTACAAGATGATGCCATTCGGCCTGAAGAACACAGGATCCACCTACATGAGGGCCATGACTACCATTTTCCATGATATGATACACAAGGAGATAGAGGTATATGTGGACGATGTTATCGTCAACTCCAAGAAGTCCACTGAGCACATGGAAGATCTGAGGAAGTTCTTCAATAATTGCGGAGATACAACCTGAAACTAAATCCCACAAGTGCGCATTTGGGGTTCCTGATGGGAAATTGCTTGGGTTTATTATGAGCCGCTGAGGAATAAAACCGTATCCGTCAAAAATCAAAGCTATTCAGGAACTACCACCGCCAAAGAACAAGAAGGATGTGATGAGTTTCTTGGAGAGGCTTAACTATATCAGTCGATTCATAGCACGGTCTACAGTTATCTGCGAGCCAATCTTTAAGATGTTGAAGAAGGATGCCTCTACCAAATGGACTGATGACTGCTAAAAGGCCTTCAACAAAATCAAAGATTACCTGTCAATGCCATCGGTCTTAGTCCCGCCCGATCCAGGTAGACCCTTATTACTCTACCTTGCAGTATTGGATGGAGCTTTCGGTTGCATTCTGGGCAACATAATGATACGGGGAGGAAGGAGCAAGCCATCTATTATCTCAGTAAGAAGTTCACCCCGTACGATGCCCAGTATTCTCTATTAGAACGCACCTGTTGTTCTTTGACTTGGGTAGCTCAGAAGATGAGACATTACTTTTGTGCCTATACTACATATATCATATCGTGAATGGATCCTTTGAAGTACATCTTTCAGGAACCAATGCCCACCGGCAAGCTAACCAAGTGGCAAATCCTGTTGAGTGAATTTGACATTGTTTACATAACTCAGAAAGTGGTCAAGGAATAGGCACTGGCAGACCACCTTGCTAAAAACCCCGTGTATGGAGGATACGAACCCCTGAAAACATATTTTCCTGATGAAGAGGTATCATTCATAGGAGAAGACATTGCAGAATCCTATGACAGTTGGAGAATATTTTTCAATAGAGCAGCAAATTTCAAAGGAGTTGGCATAGGAGCAGTCCTAATATCAGAAACCGGTCAGCATTACCCGGTGTCTGCCAAACTTAGGTCCTCGTGCACCAACAATATGGACGAGTATAAAGCCTGCATCTTAGGGCTCAAAATAGCCATTGACGTAAACGTTCAAGAGCTGCTAGTAAAATTGGACATTCAGACCTACTTATACATCAGGTTCCAGAAGAATGGGCAACCAAGAACTCTAAGATACTCTCGTATCTACATCATGTACAGGAATTGAGAAAAAGGTTCACAAAGATAGAGTTCCAGCATGTTCCCAGAGTCTAGAATGAGTTCCCTGATGTATTGGCTACCCTATCATCTATGATACAACATCCATACAAGAACTTCATTG
>NW_027438590.1:0-61667 GCF_000715075.1 Nicotiana tabacum
TCGTCATTGCAACTGTCGTAGATGTTTCTGTTTATGTTGCTTCTGGTCTGTACTCATCATTTTCTCCATTCTTGTTCTTGCTGCTATTGCTGGTGCTATTTTTTACGTCCTTTACCACCCTCAACTTCCTTCGTTCGCCATTTCTTCTCTCAAAATCTCACAATTTAACCTCACTACAACTTCTGACGACACTACAAAACTCACCACTAAATTCAACATCACTCTCTCTACGAAAAATAAAAACAAGAAACTTATTTACACTTATGATCCAATTGTTCTAACAGCAGAATCAACAAACCAAATTGTTCTAGGAAATGGTATTTTTCCAGGATTTATTAGTATACCAAATAATGTTACTAATATACATTCAACATTGTCAATGGTGTCACAAGATCTTGATGTGGATTCAGTTTCAACTTTGAAGTCAGAGCTGAAGAGAAAAAATGGATTGCCAGTGAAGATATTGTTGGATACAAAAATGGTTGTGCAAATGGACAAATTGAAAAGTAAAAAAGTGGGAATTAGAGTAACGTGTGATAATATACATGGACTAATTCCTAAAGGGAAAATTCCAACCGTGGCTTCAATTACTAATGCTAAATGTAAGTTTGATTTGAGAATTAAGATCTTGAGATGGACTTTCTAGTTAAAATTTCTTTTTATTTTTTGGTTTCAACTCAATTTGGTCTGGGAATTTACTATTGCTTCTTTGGTTTTTTTGGGTCAAGTGTAATCATTTTTTTTTCTTCAAATTGTTTTCTGGGATTGTTTGTAAACTCCTAGCAGAACAAGCATAATAGAGAATTTTGAGTATTTTTTATTTGGGATCCGGTCTGATTTTCTGTTTATACTTTTTAACCGGTATACATGAATTACACATTGATTATACACAGTTGTATACATATTATATATGATTACATCTAATATATATCCGCTGTCTATTTTTAATTTAATCGTTTGAATAGACGGTTATTTGGGTTAATTCTACTTTTTTTTAATCATGAATTGTAAAGAAGCAGAGGGTATGGAAATATAATAGTATTTCTGTTTTGTTTCCTTATACTTTTTTGTGTCATTATAATTCTGTTATTGCAAACATACTTAAATTTCTTGGAGATTCTAATTATAAGTTACAACTTAATTTGCTATTTGCCTGGCATTTTATTGATTCTTTTCATTTTTCCCAATAAAAATTCCTCATGATCTCACAATTCAACCTTACTGCAATTCAGATGAAAAATTACCTCTTCGGGATAACGTTAAATTCGAATTTAATATTTGCTCATAAAAAGAGAATTATTTATTTATTAAACAGTTGATACAAAAGAAGACAACCAAGGACTTGGATTTCAAAAGTACCAATTGGGCCTTAGATAATGCTAGAGCAAAACCTCATTCGATAAGCTTACTGATGCGACCCACAAAGAATTAACCCAAAAAATTTGTGAAAATAGCACCGGTCTGTCAGTTTTCGGACTGATAATTAAAAAATAGTCAGCGTTTGTAAAGTCATTAGAAATTAGCCACTATTTTGATGAAACACAGAAAGTTTCAGCATAATATACTGGAGATTGATGCACATGTGTATGAACTTCCAGCATTATGCTGGAACTTCAGCAAACGGAAAGTTCCACCATAATATACTAGAGATTGGAGCACATGTATATAAACTTCCAGTATATTATTCTGGAACTCCATTATATTATACTGGAACTCTAGTATAATATGATGTAACTCCGGTATATTATGTTGGAAGTTCACATGTACAAAATTCGAACTCCAATATATTATGCTGGAGTATTTTTCGGATTTGGACAGTGTTTTCGTTCAGATTTATCTTTATATGAAAAATGGTTAAATTTCGATTACATTTTGAAACTGTGGCTATTTTTCAATTACCACTTGTAAATCTGACTATTTTTGAATTACCCAAAAAGTTTCTCACTTAATCTTTTAAACTAAAAATAGCCGCGAATATATACTATATGTATAATTTATGTATAATATATGTATAATTGTGTATAATCAATATATAATCTATATATACCAACTAAAAAAAGTAAACATTATATCTGACTGGCTATTTATTGTAACAATCCCTTTTCCTACAATATGATCAAGCCCATAAATAGGACTTTTTTTGTATAGGGAAGGACATCATCCGTAATGGGAAGAAGAGTTTCCGCATCCACGTTAATTTTCCACTAACAATAGGGAATGTTTGGCTACTTTTAGTGGGCGTTTGGACATAAAAATTGTAAAATTTCGAAAAAACTTGAAAATAAATTTCAAGTGAAAATGGTATTTGAAAGTTAGAGTTGTATTTGAACATGAATACAATTTTGGGTTGTTTTTAAATTTTTGTGAGTGATTTGAAGTGAAAATTTTGAAAAACAGTCTTTTGGAATTTTTTAAATTTTCGAAAACTTTTGAAATTCATCTTCAATTGAAAATTGAAGATTACATGGCCAAACGTTGATTTCAAAAAAAATGGACAAACGGCCTCTTAGTCGAGTAAAATTCACAAATATTTGCTTTTCAGCCTCAGTAATTGAAAAATAGCTAAGTTTCAAATTTTAAAGTTAAAACTTCATGACAATATCCTAAAATTTTACACGTATAATTTGTGTTTGGACAAATTGTTCATGAGATGTTAAGCATGTCGTATGCCTCAATTATGTTATTACAAGGAAAATTTAGGCACTTGACCTTCGCCCAATATGTTCCAAAAATGTGTCCCGTCAATTATGTATAACACAAGTTTTATAGAGTCATTCAAAATATTTCCTCCTTTACTTTTTTAATGTAACATATCTATTAGACACTTTCTAATGCGAAAAAACTAATTAAAAATTATTGATGTATGTAACGTAATTACACCAATGTTTTTCAATTGGGATATTACATAAGATGCACCGTGTACTTGTGCGGAAAAATAAGTTTCACACTTAACTTTTATGGGCATTTGTTGCGGCCAAACGCACACGCAAGTATACGCGGTCGTCAAGTAATAAAGTGGCTAAAAGTCGGATGTCGAACCCACAAGAACTTGTGATTAACTATTAACTAAATTAGACTATCCTAATTATCTAAACAAGAATTAATCCCAAAAGTAGTGATGCTAAAGTAATTAAACTAAAAAAAAATAACTAATGAACTTTAAACAGAGGAAGAACAGATTTTTATATTATCAATATGATGAAAACGATCTAGGGTTATCGATTATCTAACAATCCTATTGTATTCTTCAATTGAATTGATTAACGAATTTATCTAGTTTATTGGTTAACAGGGTTAATATTTCTCATAAGAATCTGTCGAGTACTTACTCGCCTATTCAAACTAACCTAACGCCTATATGTATATGGAATTAGAAGTAACAAGAATGCATTTATAATTCCTGTAAATCAACCAAGCAAGGCAATTAGGTATATATCTATCCTAACCGCGTATCCGTTCCCCGATGCCCAGGTTCAATCCTATATGCAATTCGAGTTAAACTCTAGATTCGTAGATAGTATTTAATTGGTGATCAAGCAATCAAATAATTAAACGCAAGATTGAATAAATAAACTAATATGATAAATCAAGAAAGTAAAATCAATATCCGAATAACAATAGTCATGAAAGAACCACAACCCTAGAACGTGAAGTTTAGCTCCACATAGACATGGTAGCCAAACAACAAATCATACAAAGAGACATAAAAATTACTAAGTTTGGTCAAAGAAAAGATGAAACCCGACCTCCACCGCGGCTATGTGCTCTCCCTTGGTCAAAAGTCTGTCAAAAGTTCTAAAAATAACGTTTTTACATATATTTATACCAAGTAGGGTCGGGCCTAGACGAAAATACCTTTTCCTACGCGAACTGGGATAATAACTCTGTAAATATTGCACAGGCGCGCTGCATGGGGCAACGCGCCAAGCGGGGCAGTAATGGACTTTATCAGAGAGCGTGCAAAATCAACCAGCAGCAACAATGGGCAGTCGCGGCGCCCCACACGCCGCAGTTGTGAGTTTTTCTCAGAGTCTGCCTTTTTGCTTCGTTTTTTAAGTCCAAACGTGGTTCTCGACTCCCAAACGCGATCCCGGCTTAATCCCTTGGGCTTTTGCTCATACTTCAAAGCTCCAAATAACTCGAATTCGCTCCATAACATCTAAATAGCTCGAATTCGTTCCATAACATCTAAATAGCTCGAATTCGTTCCATAACATCTACATAGCTCGGAATCACTCCTACAAGGCATAAAACACGCAATTAGTGCAAAATACTAGTGATTAAAGCTCAAACTCAATTAAAGTACAGTAAATTAGAGTGTAATAAACGACTAAAATACGAGATTATAGTCTACCATCAACATTCTTTTTCCACCTTATACTTGTTCGAAGTGAATTTAATACCTCCCTGAGACATATACAACCAGTCGCATAGTGGAAAGTGTTGCACACTCTCCCTATGGCTTGGCCACATATTACCACACCACATTCAATTTGATTTTAACTTCTTTTTTAAAAAAAAAAAAATTACTCATTTTCCTTATTTTTTTATTTTGATAAATTTGCATCTCTTTCCTTATATTTGTTCTGAAAATCTCTTATCTCAGACTCTCGTCGTACCCTTCACCCCAATTAAATATTTTTTATTTAGATAAATAGTTTTCAGGTTAATTAAGATTTTTGGCATTGTAATACCAAGAGGAAATAAATTAAGAAGAGAGATATGAACATGCTTGGAGTTTGACCGGAGAAAATGGAAGCTCGCCGGCTTCGGAGGAATTTTTCCGGCCAACATTTGGTCGAATTTTATAGTTTAATTGAGTTTTTCCATGTTAAATCATTTTCATGGGTTTTCATTAATCAAATATGAAAATACAGCCGGTGATTTTTGCACTCTTTGATTAATTTTTCATCTTAATTTTCTTTAAGGAAGAGGAAGGGGGATTGACATCAATGGAGGTTTTGCTGATAGAAAAATAAAAGGAGGAGAGACAAGAAAAGTTGGGGAAAGAAAAGGAAAAAGATTAAGAAAAGAAAAGAGGGTCACGGCTAATTAAGTGTATTAAATACATAATGTCCATTAAATATTTGACACATGTACAATTTAATGAGTTTTAAACCTTTTTTTTGGCTCTTCACTCGCGTTTAAGAAGTATTCTTTTTCTCTTTGCCATGTCATCTTTCAGGGACGTATTAAATTCACTTCGGACAAGTATAAGGAGGTAATGAGACGCCCGTAAAAGTTAAGTGTGAAATTGATTTTTTCGCACAAGTACATGGTGCATCTTATATATTATCCCCTATTTCAATTAGTAGTTGTTGTTTTTAGTAATGAGTACACATTAGTACACAAAACATTGTATATTGCTTTAATTCTTATCAGTTAGCCAATGATGAATTGACCCAATGGGTTAATCTAACGGTAACATATACCTTAAAAGGCAAAAAAAAAAAAAAAAAAAAGGAACACGCATCTTTCACGAATAATTGAATGGTAATTTCCATTATGGTGTGCACAAAAATGCTAAGAAATTTCTTTTTCATTTATTAATAATCCACCAAATTTTAATCATAACACAAGTCATCACTTCACAGCTAAGATTAAGAACCAAAAAAACACCTAATGCCACTTTCTAATTTTTTACTCTTTCCTTTCCTTTTTGCTTTTTTCTTTCTATACCTTCCACATTTTTCTTTCCAATACTTCACCAAGAAGATTACTTTAAGATAATCTTGTTTTGCTTTGTAATTTATACCTTAGTCGAAACATCGACAACCCCTTAATTATACTTGTCACTATATTTTATGTAGACTGGAACTAAGGCATATATTAATTGAGTATCTGAACACATAATAAAATATTTCTATTATACACTTTCAACTCAAACTTTGAAAAATCTTTTGCAAGTGCTCTCAAGTGCCCATTACGTATTTACGTGAATGAATTAATTGCTTAAAATATGCCACATTCTTTAATTATGCACATAAAATATAAGTCTTTGTTATAACAAACAAAAATAAGGCATATCACTTAAAAGAACCCAATCAACTGAAAATAAAATGCTTGCTTCAATAAACAAAATACTCGCTCCATTAAAAGAAGAAAATCAAGAGCTATTTTTTTAAATTTTTCCAACAAATGTCTAATAAGAACACTTTATCATGTTCGATTGGAACAATCCTTAATTCAAGTGTCTAAGTGTCTAAATGAATATTTACTTGCATATTTTTGTGAGAAGGGCGAACCATAATTAAAAAGGGAAAAGAAGCGGAGACCAAAACACTTGGTGAGGAAATAATATTACCATTATTATACTATTAAGTTGAACCGTCTTTATTTAATGAAAATTCTCAAAAAAGAAAAAAAAAGAGAATTTATTAGCAAATTAAAGAAATATAAAAGGATGGAAAAATACAAATAATTAAAGACAACGGTAATGTCAACATCATCATAAGACGATAATAATATCCAATACAACCATGTTACAGCTTCATTCTCCTTCTTCTTCTATAAACTTTTTCCAAAGAAAACAAACCTCTCCAAAAAAGAAAAATGGTACCTCTGAATCCAAAAAACCATTTTTCTCTCTCTAAATTTCTCTCTTTCTCTCTCTTCATCTCCATCTTCTTCACCATATCTCATTCCGATGATTTTTCATCTCTTTTAACGTTCAAATCCAAAGTTGACACTTCAAACTTTCTCATTTCTTGGTCCAAAAATAATGATCCTTGTTCTTCATGGCTAGGCGTTACGTGTCATCCCATGACTCGTCGAGTCATTAAACTTGTACTTAATCACTTAAATCTTACAGGTTCTGTACACCCTTTAATTCATCTTACTCAAATTCGTCACCTAAGTTTACACAACAATTTTCTCACTTCATTTCCAAATTTCAATTCTTGGCCTAATCTCAAACATGTTTATTTGTCACACAACAACTTTTCTGGTGAATTCCCACCTGAGATTTATCGTTTAAAGCGTCTCCGACGACTTGATTTGTCGTATAATAAATTTTCCGGTGAGATTCCGGTGACTGAGTTGAATCAATTGCCACATTTGATGACTCTACAACTTGAGTTTAATTCGTTTAGTGGATCACTTGGTATGGATGAAACAAGACATGTTGCTTCGTTTAAGGACTTCAATGTTTCTGGCAACAACTTTAGTGGGAAAATTCCAAATTGGTTATCCAAATTTCCAGTAGCATCTTTTACAGGTAATTCATGAGTCCAACGTCTATCGAAAACAACCTCTCTTCTTAAAGGTGGGATAAGATCTGCGTACGCACTGTCCTCCCCAGACTGCACCTGGCGACTACGTACGCATTGTCCTCCCCAGGCTTCACCTGGCGATTACACTGGGTTTGTTGTTGTTATTGTTATTATTATTTTTACGGGTAATATTAGCAGATAGGCGAGTCAGGTCAAACTTGAACGGGTCAAAACCAGTCAAATCAATAAGAGTTATGAACTAACTTGTCTAAAGTTTGTTTCGGTCAAAATGAGTTGAGTTAAGATGGAAAAGAACGGCTTATTTGCACTATAAGCTCTTTTGGAGGCCACTATTTAAATTTTGTCCTCGTTGTTTCAGTGGGCTAGGGCTAACCTGTCTAAAGTTTGTTTCGATCAAAATGGGTTGAGTTAAAATAAAAAAATAAAAACGGATTATTTGCACTATATGGCTTGTTTGGAGGTCACTATTTAGATTTTGTCCTCGTTGTTTTAATGAGCTAGGACTAACCCGTCTAAAGTTTGTTTCGGTTAAAATGGTCTGAACTAAAATGAATAGAAAATGGATTATTTGCACTATATGGCTTTTTGGAGGCCACTATTTAAATTTTGTCCTCGTTGTTTCAGTGGGGTAGGACTAACCTGTCAGTTTGGTTCGGTCAAAATAGTTTGAGTTAAGATGAATAGAAAATGGATTATTTGCACTAAATGGCTTTGTTGGAGGCCACTATTTAAATTTTGTCCCCGTTATTTCAGTGAGCTAAGTTGAAACTTAGTCAATTGGACTAAAAGGGACAGAATTTGAAGAGTGGCTTCAAAAAAGGCCGTATGGTGCAAATAATCTTGAAGTAATTAACGGTCATAACTCAACTCGTCCAAGGTGATCCAATTTCCCCTCCTCCTCAATTTCGCTTTATGAAAAACAAAATGTGAAAGCTAATGTATTTTTCTTACAGGAAACATTCACCTCTGTGGATATCCGTTACGATCAATTTGCCCGAGTGAAACAGTGAATAGTAATCCAACTGTGATGAATACTGATCCCTCACAACTCAACTTTCCTAATCAAAAGAAGAAAAATCTAAGTGAAAACATGTTTCTTTTGATAGTCACAATTGATGCAGTGGGAGTTATGCTGACAGTTTTAGTAATAACATGGTGTTGTTATTACAGAAAAAAGAAGAATCAAGAAAAACAAATTTACAATAAGGTCAAAAAATATCATGATAGTAGTAATAGTTCAAGTTTGTACCATTCATTTGAATATGGCCATATTTTAAAGGACAAAAAAAGTGATCAATTTGCAATAATGGTCTGTTTTGAAGGGTGCAAAGGATTTAGTAAAGTTGAGGATTTATTGAAGGCTTCAGCTGAGATATTAGGAAAAGGGAGTGTTGGAACTAGTTATAAAGTGGCTATGGATTGTAAAGATGTTGTAGTAGTGAAAAGGGTGATTGAAAAGTTAAAGAAAATGAAGGATTTGGATGGATTTTTGAGATTGATTGGTGGTTTGAGACATCAAAATGTTGTGTCACTTAGAGCTTATTATTCTTCTAAAGAGGAGTTGCTTCTTGTCTATGATTTTCTACCCAATGGAAGTCTTCATAACCTCTTACATGGTAATTTCTTTCATCTTTTCTTTTTATTCCAAAGTTTAAATTATTGCAATTTCACATAATCAATGTAGATTTAGTTAAGAATATAAAAAAGGATAGTCCGATGCACGAAGTATTACGCGTTTACGCAAGATCGAGGGAAGGGTCATACCCCAAGGGGGTGTGATATAAGCAGCCTACCCTGATGCAAGCATCAATAGTTGATTCCACGACTTGAACCTGTGATTTATAGGTCACACGGAGATAACTTTATCATTTCTCCGGGGCTCTCCTTCAGTGGTTAAAGAATATAATATGAGGAAACAAAAGACACATAGGATACAAACTAGTTGGAGTTGAGAGTTAGTTATTTTTGTAGTTGTTACACTTATATTAGATCTAGTATTTACAAGAAGTGTTTTTATTTTGTTAGAAACTTGTATGAGTTAAAGTGTGAAATTTAGAGAAAACCTTAGTTCTAGAAATTCCCTATCTTGTCTTAACACATTGTAGTGTTTAATATTAGGATAAAATTACTAAATAAAATGGAATGGATATAAAGAATTCATATAATTAATCCTGATTATTATGGGATTGAGACGTAATTGATTAGTTGATTTAAAATTTAACTAATATATATTGTTAGTGCAAATAATAAGATTTAAGCTTTTATAACATGTTGTATGTCTTATTTTCCAGATAACTTGTCTACACTTACTATAGTTTGTTACATTTATTATAGTGTAAATATTTTATTTACGTTGTCCGTGCATAAAACTTAAACGTACAGGAAATCGTGGACCAGGAAGAACACCATTGGATTGGTCAACAAGATTAAAATATGCATTAGGAGCAGCAAAAGGA
Organism: Nicotiana tabacum; assembly: GCF_000715075.1. Lineage (NCBI taxonomy): Eukaryota > Viridiplantae > Streptophyta > Magnoliopsida > Solanales > Solanaceae > Nicotiana > Nicotiana tabacum. Next base: position 9,689 of record NW_027438590.1, read on the forward strand.
CTTGCTTCTTTGCATAGTTACAACAAAACCAAGATTTACCATGGAAATTTCACATCATCAAACATACTAATTGATCATTTTGGCAATGCTTGTATTTCTGATATATGTCTCCATTTGCTCTTACAAATGCCAATTTCATCAAATAATGGATACAAAGCACCAGAATTATCAACTCAAAACAACATGAACACAAACCAAAATCCAAGAAAACTTTCTCAAAAATGTGATGTTTATAGCTTTGGAGTTGTTTTACTAGAGATTTTGACAGGTAAAATTGCAACAAGTGAAGGAGAAACAAGTTTGACAAAATGGGTACAAAGAGTTGTGAATAAAGAATGGACTTGGGATGTGTTTGATTTTGAACTTGCAAGGTATAAAGAAATGGAAGATGAAATGGTTGCACTTCTAAAAGTTGCTATGGCTTGTTTGGTTTCATCTCCAAAAGATAGGCCAAAGATGATTGTGGTGGAGAAAATGATTGAAGAAATTAGGAAAACGGAGAACAGATAGAGAGGTTGACTCATTATTCACCAAGTTTCAGACCTTGCGTTACTAACTCTCGGAGATTTCTCGGTTCTTTACTTCTAATTCTTCTCCTTATGTTGATGAGCTCTATTGATTTTCTTCTTGGCAGTCAATTAGCCATGATGATTTTTTGTTTTCAATTTTTTTTTCCTAAAAAATTGTTCTCATAATTGTTTTTTGTGTCATTTGGCACAATTACTATATTGTTCTTTAATTTTTTTTTTTCTTTTTTTTTTTGGTTTTCTTGCATGTATTGTCCATTTTTTACAATTCTATTAGTGAAAGAGAATGAAATAAAAAAAATTAATAGGGTCACATAATTGTTTTCTTCTGTCATTATTATTGGACTAAAAGGAAGTTATTCTCACTGTTTAAGAATCTCAAAGATCCAACTCAAAATGAGAGAAATGATATAAGAATGTACAACACTTGACAAAAACAGAATTGGTTATCCAACTAAATAAAAGGCGCCAAAATAAATGCTCAAAAACTTTTGATAGCAACACTATTGAGCTAGTATTATTGTTTCTATCGCTAAGGACTGGCGTACGTACGATATTTTTATAAGTCATGTCACATTTAAAAGAATAAACAAATAATTTTGAAACGATATTGCGAAAAAAAAATAATTTAGATCATATCAGTCATTTTAAAAGTTGTTAAGTGACTGTAAAACTTAAAAAACCAAAATTGTGTTGGTTTGGACTCGAACTCCAGAACCAAACTTGAGAATTGTAGCGCCTTAACCAACGGAACAAGCAACGAAGATTTACCAAGTGGTGTCATTCTATATTATGTATAAGGATTTGTTAATTTTTGCATATCATTTATATGTGTATTTAGTAAAAGATTTCAGCGAAGCGATATCACGTGACACCGCTTAGCTAAGGCAAATCCGTCCCTGGGTATAATGGTTAAGGTTTCTTTACCCTTAACTGAAATTTCCTTTGGCATAGAGCGCTAAAGCCCTCATAGTTAATTTTTTACAGCGCAAATCCGTTCTAGTTGGACCAGTGGATTTCGGACACCAAATATTTAAACCATTTTGAGAAAAATTCCATTTTATCATCTTTGAAGTAATCAATGAAATGCAGAGTCCACTTTCTAATTTAGTCCAAAATGTTTGAAGCAAATATTTTTTTGTTGGGATATGGTTGAGCCAGAGATAGAATTTGGTACCACATTTAACAGTTGTAGTAGAGCTTGACAGCTTCTTGCAGTTTATGTATGAATAGTATCATTCTGCCAGATCAGAAGCGGATTCAAAATTTATAAATATATAGTGCATAATATAATATTATTTTTAAACTTTTCACACGCACATATTATATTTGTGTGTCTATGTGTCGACGTATATGTAACTCAGTGGATACAATTACAGCAAAATAATAGTCGAGACACGCACATACTTAAGGCCATAAAATATTTAACTACAAAGTTTCAAGAAAAGATATTTGATGTTTTACTTTAGAGAACCATTGGAAACTTTACCCTAAAAGAAATAAACACACACTCTTGAAACACCTCCTTCGGATTTCAGTATCATTTTTATTTTCTTTTGCTCAAATTTAACTAACTTTTGAAGCAATACTTAAATGTCAATTTAGTTTCTTTTTTAAATTTAGAGCTGCATGATATACAAATAAATTAATTCTAATAACAATAATACATATTTATCAAAACAATTTTATTTAACTCTTAAAAATAAAAAAAAATCGACACATCACCTAAGTGACATGGCTAGAGAATATCACGTGGTAGTTCTTTTCTCAATTTTAGTTTCTTTTTTATTTAGCATAGTATTTCGAGTGGCCAGGAAAAAAAAGGGGAAACTATCAAACGTTACGGTGGAGTTATAAGTACTCCTCCAATCCTTAATCAGAGATCAGGTTCGAGCCAGGGAACGAAGTCATCTTTGGTAAGAAGCGTTTTACCTCCCAAAGTGAGATTTTTTGGTGTGAATCTGAATTAGTCGAGCTCCAACACGGATACCGAATATCGAGTGAGCAACCAAATATGAAAAGCATTTGAGCCATACAAAGAGAATTAATGCATACATTCTACATATGATGGCTTCATTATCATGATTTCATTTTCAGCCAGTCTGGATAATCAAGGCTAGAAAGACATGTACAAAGGACCTGTTTTGCAATGCCAGTTGCAGTTAGGGCCCATGATAGAGACTTTGAGGAAATACAGGGGCCTTTCTATAGGAACAAATGTTTTGACATATACAACTCCACATACAACTTCCAAAATTCCCGAGGGTCGATGGCACACAGTTAGTAATTTTACATAAAATATATCCGTCTCTATATCTTTCTCCACTTAAATATTAGATTTTTGTTTGTGGCAGGATTCAAAATTCTGATGTGCGCCTAATCCTCACATAACGCGTTGCTCACTTACCACTAAACGAAAGCTTAGGTGGTCGTTGGCTAGATGTGTATAGTTGGAAATCTTAATAATATATACTCACTTTAAGTCGATACCCATTATTACATAGGAACAACGAGTTGTAGTGATATAACGTACGACTGACTATAAATCTTGAATTCGACTCTAGTGTAGGGTAGTCCGTTGTACAAGGCATCCCACGTTCACACAGAGTCCGGGGAAAGGTCTCACCCCAAGGGGTGTGATAGACAGTGTACCCTAATTCAAGTATTAATAGTTGCTTCCACGGCTCGAATATGTGACATATACGTCACACGGAGACAACTTTACCGTTGCTCCAAGGCTCCCTTCGGGTTCGACTCTATTGTAACGAAGAAAAACAAGGGTCACAATATCAAGTTATTCTCAGCTCTTTGCACAACTGTTGTCTTGCTGTTTCTTTATGAGGAGCCATTTTGTTTTAGCTAAAAGGTGTGAATGATGTGCCAAAAGGGTCCCCAGTGACTCACTGGCAATGACCTATTTGATAGGACTAAGATTCTTCTCTCAAAATAGAAGTTTAACTAACATGGCTCAATGATGTGACATCCTATAAAAATAAATACAGCGAAACATCTTTATAACATCATCCATCTATAATAGTCATTCACTATAAAAGTCAAATTTTTTTCGAACCGATCTGTTGTGTTGTGTTATAATATATGTCATCTATAACAACACTTTACTTCACTGTAGCATCCAAAACATATCATAACAAATGCAGCTGTTAAAAAGAGGTTTAACTATATAAGGAAAGGGCACAATTTGTTATTGAAAATAAAGTGAAATGAAAAATCCTTTGGAGTTTTTTTAACAAAAAAGTGAATAAAATAATGAAGGGGCTTTTAATGCGACGATATAGCAATCAGAAATGGATTCATTTCTTACCGTCACCACCTAACATAAAATTTGATTGCTCAACAGCCGACCAAAGTGTTCTATACTTCTTCACAATTGTCTTCGTATAGAAAGAAAGTAGAAACACAAAATGGAATAGTCACATACTATAAGTAAATTGTGAGTTTTCACCAAAGCAAAAAAATAGTGATGCACTGTCAAACTGCAAGATGGAAATACTAGTAACTAAACTGATATACTACTTTCATTTAAATAGGAAGGGTAATGTAGTGAAGTGCAGACATGGAAAACAACCAGGTTCTTGCACTATGAAATTTACAATATCCCCGTGGGACGAAATATTCGAAGAAAATGGGCAAGAAAAAGAAGAAAACAGCTAAAATCTAACAAGAAAGACAATGCCAGCTATGTGATATGAGGACTTGAAATTGGGCGATGCACTTGAAAATACATGAGCACCTGCCGTTAAACTGTTAAAAAACCTTTGACCTTAAACTCACCTATACAAAGATTCCCCTCGCTAACAGCAGCTCGACAATGATTCCCAAAGGGTTGGAAGTCTTGCATGAAAATAATGAACTATATGGACATTGAGTTGATAAATAGTTTTACCAATGTTTTCTGAACTAAGGTCCTACTGGAGCAATGCCTTTGGTTTTGGCAGCGGCTGCAGCAGCAGCCGCAGCAGCTGCAGCTGCACTTGGACTCGGGGGAGGTCTTGAATTGGACTGTGATGTACTTTCAACTCTAACTAATTGTTGTTGTGTTTGCTGTGTTTGTTGAGAACTGACCTGGGCAATCAAAGCCTTGATCTGGCCTCCAGTTAATGTCTCCTGCTCAAGCAATGCATTAGCAAGCGCATGAAGCTCTTTACTGTGGGTAGTGAGAATCGTTTTCGCGTTGTTGTAAGCCCTTTCGAGTAGTTCTTTTACTTCCTTCTCGATAAGAAGCCTAGTCTCAGTGCTCATGCTCCTCCCATTATCATCGTAGTTGTGAGTAACGAGCCCCACTTCTTTGCTCATACCAAACTTGGTGACCATGGCTCGGGCTAGCTTCGTTGCTTGCTTGAGATCATCAGATGGACCAGATGTAACTTCACTTTCCCCGAAAATGAGCTCTTCAGCAACCCGCCCACCCATAGTAACATCAAGCCGAGCAAGCATCTGCTTACGAGACATGGTAGTCTCGTCCTTCTCAGGCAATTGAGCAACCATACCAAGAGCCATGCCTCGTGGAACAATAGTAGCTTTGTGCACCGGAAGAGCTCCGTCTGTATGCATCGCTACAAGTGCATGGCCACCTTCGTGGTAGGCTGTGAGTTTTCTCGTCTCTTGGGATATAAAAGCCGATTTGCGCTCACTTCCCATCATGATCTTGTCCTTAGCATGCTCTAGATCAGCCAAGGTTACGGCTTTGGCACCATCCATTGCAGCCTTTACAGCAGCAATATTCACCAAGTTAGCAAGGTCAGCACCAGAAAATCCAGGAGTCCCCCGAGCAACGATCATAAGGTCAACATCGTCCGCCTTCAGAATCTGCCAAACAGGATATTCTTTATATGAGAAATTAGCAATGATAGACCAAACATGGAAAAAAGGAAGCTTGACATAGTGCAGCATAGTAGCTCATTTTTATTCTAGGACATGAAAATAGAAAGAGAAAGTAGCAATTTACAATAAATAAATAGCGAGTAGATAAGAAATGATGAATCAATGACAAAGTAAAATATGCCAAGGCAACCGTAACAGGAGAAGATATCCCGTCACTGAATTTAGGAGATGATAACATTTATTGCATCTTTGTAAACTTCGAATAATCCATCGTGCAGGGTAAATGAAAATATACCGCCAATACACCAGGAAAGAGGATGTGACGCAAAACAGGTTTATCATCTAAACACTAAATAGGAAAAGAAAACAGGGGGAAAGATTACCTTTGACATGTGAGATTCCAAAATCTGTTTCCGCCCTTCGACATCAGGATTTGGGACAACAATGTTGCGATCAAATCGTCCAGGTCTCACCAATGCCTTATCCAGTGACTCGGGGAAATTAGTGGCAGCAATCACAATGATACCATCATTTTGTCTGAAGCCATCCAGCTCGACAAGCAACTGATTTAAAGTCATCCTCATATATTGTTGGTCCTTTGGGTTACGGCTTCCTCCAATAGCATCAATCTCATCAATGAATATAATGCATGGTGATCGCTTCTTAGCAGCGGCGAAAAGGTCTCTCACTCTCCGAGCTCCGACACCGACAAACATTTCTTCAAACTCACTGCCACTGCATGAGAAAAAGGGAACCCCAGCTTCTCCAGCTATGGCCCTCGCCAACATGGTCTTACCAGTTCCAGGGGGACCAACAAGTAATACACCTTTTGGGAGCTTGCCACCAAGACGAGTGAAACGCTGTACCCAAAAGTTCGCTGAAATGAGCAAGTGCAAAATATTTACCTCAAACCCTAAAAACAAAGATCACCTCTCAAGTCTCAGCCATAATTTATGTTGCTCGGACTCTCCGAAAATGTCTCTGGGTTCGTGTCGGATTTTCCAACAATAGTGCATTTTTGGAGGATCCGACACAAACCCGGAGGCATTTTTGGAGAGTCTGCAGCATAGAACAGAATAAACAATAAAAACATTGGGGAAATGCGACGGGACATATTGCAGCTAATAAGACGTTGATACATTTGAGCCATACATCACCACATTTACTAATCATCAAAAATAAGAAAGTCATACATTACAAATTCTACTGTCCAAGATAAGTATCTTTGACCAGAAGTGGAAACTATAGGCAACAGTTTAAAAGATTTAGTATAATAGAAGGTAAGCAAAAGCACGAATAGCCACCAATAGCCTTCTCGTTTGTACCCTTTCTCATCTTTTACTACCTAAAGGGTATCTATTGCTCGATCAAGACTGAAAGCAGCTGATTCCACTTGAATATTACAATAATGGTGTAGCTACTTTGATCTTCGGGAGGTCACAACCTAAATTTCCTTCTTTTTTTTTGTTTTAAGCAGAATTTTCATGAAAAGCTAAAGAAAATACAGAATTAAACAACTTTTTTAACAGCTAATGACATCCATTTAAGCTCTCATGTACCTCAGCTCGTGGCAGTCCATATTAGATTAAACTCACAAGTAAACACCATGTTTTTTTGTATTCTTAATTCTTTGTTTTTTTAATAAGCATCACGTTGGAATAGAAATTCTAGAGTGTCCTAAGTAAACTTGTAGGTAAGTAATGGTTGGCTATTCGGAAACATGTTTTCCGTGTACTTTTCAATCACATTTATGATATACTATTCACCAAATGGATATGTAAATAAGTGACCATGGCCAAAACAATTTAGGCTTTACTTTGATCTGTGTTTAGGCACCATTATAGCATAAACTAAAAAGAATTTTGACACTAAACCTAATCGGAGTTCAACAGCTGAATTAATTGAATGATCATGACCTACTTATGAGCACAAGGGGAATAACCTTATAATCCTCTAACTTCTCCTTCTATCCATAATATCTTCGCCCCATCAGAACGTACTGTAGATATAATTAACAAATGATGAAATGTGTTCTCACACATTTTTATCCTTGGGATATTTTCAGATGGGTGTTGAAAGAGGGATAGCAAGAACACTGTCGTAAATGATGAACTCCAGTCCTGCATTTCTAGAATATTATTGAACGGAACAGCAAAGAACAAAATTCATCACAGTGTTTTTTTTGTTTACTTACCTGGATTAATGATACAAATATCAAACTTAGGACTTTATTTTGCAGATGAAGTGATTGAACTGCTTGTGATTACTGAAAAAACCACCCAGATTAACCCACCTTAGGATCTCGGAGATAGTGAACAATTTCTTCCAGCTCAGATTTTGCCTCATCAACACCCTTCACATCAGAAAATTTTGTATGGGTTTCCATACTCGGTTGCACTTCCTCATTTAAACCAAGTCCTGATTCAGAAAATGGATTAAGAAAAAGACAGTAGCAGAATGCATCTGAATAAAGTTTCAAACGCCAAACAAAAATGGGATAATTACATTTTTGGCCCGCCCTAAGAAATAATAGCCGGAAAATGTATATTTTTGCATATTAAGTACAAATATACATATAATATACATAATCAGTGTATATGTTTTGTATATATGGGCTAGAGCCTGTAATTATTTTCGACCGACGGGACAAAAATGAAAAAGCCCAACAAAAATTGCAGAACTCCTATACCTTTGCTGATTCCTCTATCTTCAATGAGAGCACCAATTCCTGAAATCAAGAGAAAGGCCACAGCCAGAGACCGGAATGTACGCCATAACTGTTCTTTGAAGTTACCTCCTTCAACAGCCACCATATGTATAGGAGTATTACGAGTACCAAGAACACCATCCTTTGTTGCTTTCCCAACATTCCTAAAAGCAGACAGAGCCCCTAAATTTTCTTCCTCCACATGAGAACTAGCAGAACCAGAAATCCCTGAAAACAGCTGTCGTAAGCACTATTGGTATCCATGCTAAACTAATTAAAAAGACAGAAACCCTCATCAGCAAGTACTAACTGTTCAATATTTAGCGTAATCTATTCTCAAAGGCGAGCCAAACCAAACAATACAAGGTAACAAGAGACATTCTAATTATTACTACCTCTCTGCAAAGTCCGGAGCAGCTCACTTTCATCGAGTTTGTCAGCCTTTACCAGTGCCTTAACATACGCCGACACTGCTTCTGGATTAGAAAGCAATGAAGGTTGGCTTTCAAACAACCTTATGACTGCCTCTTGGTCATTTCTATGATATGCAGCATTACTACTTTCATTTGTTTCACGTGCTCTGCGTCCTAGACTGCCCACATAACTAGACTGAAACCTTTGCTTGATATTTGCAACTCCATACGCTGCACACAAAAAAGGGACAAGTTGGAAAAAGAACATAAGGTTGCTGGCTCAATCAAAAGATGCTACTTAGAAAAATGTTTCTAAAATGCATTACTAACTTTTTTTGGGTAAGGATGCATTCACTAATTTCTTTTAAGACGGTGGTGTCTGGTCTAGCTTGCGCGCATCTCATCTATTGCACCGGAGTACCTGCTACCTCCTACCAGCACATGTATCGGGGAACTCTGCCCACTAAGGGCTTAGGCAAATGGGAAGAGATTCTACCTAGTGCTTTTTGCCTCATCTAGGATTTGAACCTGAGACCTCATAGTTCTCCCAACTTCATTGACCACTAGGTCACACCCTTGGGAGCGGATGCATTCACTAACCTATCAGTTGATGTTAACTCATTAGCGTTTAAGGTAGACATGGAAGCATATGACCAAAAACGATGTACTTAACTCAGGAGGTTTGCTAGCTCATTTCCATGAAGTTTGCTACTGGAGAAATTGCTTATGAATTTGTAGTCACTAACTTATAAGCTGATAATATGTTAATTTATTAGCGTCTAACGTTCACAAGACTTGGAAGTTTACGACGGAAAAGGATTGCACTGAACTGAATAGGTTTGCTAGCTCTTTCTGTGAAGCATACTACTGAAAAAAATTGCATTCGAGTTGAGAGGTTGCATGTTCGTTTACACAAGATGGTAAAATGGTCTCCAACATTATCTTGCAAGGCACAAGAAAACTGTTTAAACCAAATTATTTGCAAAAACAATAAACTACAGGGAGAAAATCAACAGTATTAAACTACCTATAATCAAAATTTACTCTACTTAGATAACTTGTCTGGCATTAAAATACAAAAACAGTTTTTTTGTTAGCGACATGCAAAGGTAGGCAAAATATAGAGACATTTCCAACAAAATAATAAATGTTCAATTATTTTCTACTAATGTGCAAATCTAATCTAGCAAGACTTAAATTTATAATAAAAGCAGTTCCGAAAGGTTGACATAATAATCTTATTTTGACGTCTAGAGAATTTTTCTTCCACTTGCTTTGGTACATTATTGATGTCACACTCAACTCATTCTTTAACTTACCGAACCTTATTTTCTAGATCGTCATCCATGTCAAGCTACCACTAAAGTGACTAGAATATTTCACAAAATTATAGGTACGGCCATTGTTCAATATAAAGAACACAACAGCTGAACTTTTTAGAGGACCGTGAATATCAAGCGGAAAATTAGGATAAATTCCATGAAAAAAAATTCCATGTCATCAACCATATGATTAGATATCTATGTAGATCACAGAAACAAAGAAACTCTACTACATGAGTGCCAAAAACTCAGAGCATACCTTCACTTCCTATGATCCTTTTAGAAGTAAGATACGTTCTATTGGATAAAGAGCTTAGCTGCCTCAGTTGAGATTGATGCCTCTCAACCTATAAAACACAAGAAGGTACTGTTACAGACATAAGAGGAAAGAAAATAGGGAAATAAAACCATCATAAAACGTGCAGTGTAAGATAAGGAAAACTGCCAAACTAAATACGACCAATCTAAAAAAAGGCAGCTGAGAAAATCTTTTTTTTTTGAAGAATAAGAATATTTCACCTTAAAACAAAAGATATTGGTAGAAACACGTAGTGAGCTAGATGAGATACAATCAATCAACTACACCTCAATCCCAAATTAGTCGGAGTTGGTTAAATGAATCATTTTTATCCATTTTGCTCTATAAACTCCATCTCAGTTCAATACTAAAAAATGAATTTTTTTTTAAGTCAAATTAGTGATTATCAAAGGTTAGAGGTTCTCCAAATCTTAAACTCTAACCACAATAAAAGGATTTACAGCAAGCACCAAACAAAACTTAAGACGTAGCACGAACAACTAAACCTTTATCTTAGCTAGTTGGTATTGCCTGTAAACTAATTGAATACTGTGAACTAGACTAAAAATTAAGAAATAATTTCGGAAAAGAAAAGAAATGATCTTCAGTTTCATAACCAATATTATAACAAGAAAAAAGAGATAAAGAAGCTACCGCCCTAGAAAAACATTGTACTTGGAAGATAGCCAAGAATCCCTAAGTAACGAAAAAAAGAAACCCAATTTACAAACGAGCTAAATACTCTGAATTTCCAATAATTTAATCGAAAAGAAATAAAAAAGATTCAATTTGGAAGAAGAAACCCATAAAACTACCAAGATTTGGGTTTCTATGACCTAATAGAGTGAAATCTCAAACCATCAATCAATCATTGGTGGAGCCACAACCAATGAAGTAAAATCCCTTACATTGGAAAATAGTAATGTCCGAATAGGGAAAAACAATTTTGTCATGTATATATAAGCTTTCGAATCCCCTTGATTTACTTTAGGCTGCAAGTTTGAAATTATTGAATCCCCTTGTTAAAATTACTGACTCCGCCAATACAATCAATCAATCAATCACACCTCAATTCTAAACTAGTTCAGATCAGCTATATGAATCATCACAAATACTTATCCATGCACGAACGTATAATCTAACCAGAATACATAATTTCGGGACAAACACCAAAGTAAATTTAAAACATAACAGCAACAACTAAACATTAATCCTAACCAGAAAAACATTTTACTTGGAAGACAGTGGCATAGCACTAAAATAATCCTAAGAAACTAAAAAGAGAAAGCCCAAGTCAGGAACAAGCTAAATACTCTGAAATTTCCAATAATTTAACAAAAAAGGAAAACCAAACTTTGAAGTAAAAACCCATAAAACTACCAGAATTAATGTTTCTCTGACAGTAGCATAGCACTAAAATAATCCTAAGAAACATAAAAGAGAAGACCCAAGTTAGGAACAAGCTAAATACTCTAAAATTCCTAAGGAACAAAAAGATCCAATCTCTGACATAATCCTAAGGAACCAAAAAAATAAAAAATAAAAGATAAACCCCAAGTTAGGAACAAGCTAATTACTCTAAAAATTCCACTAATTTCATAAGAAAACTTAAAAATATACAATCTTTGAAATAAAGACACATAAAACTACAAAAATTAGGGTTTCTCTGACCTAATAGACTGAATTATCAAACCATCAATCAATCAATAAACCAAACAAAAAATGAGATTAAAAAAATCCTTCCGAGGAAATTGAAAAAATGAAATAAAAACAAAAGGTTTGAATTAAAGAAGTGACCTGGGTGAGAAGGCGTATTAAAGCCATCTCCTTTTTTCAAAAGAAAGATTGGATTTTTCTTCAATCCCTTTATATATCTTGAGAATTTCCCCCTCTTGTTTACTATGTAGTTTTCTTGATGCTTTTGTGTCGATTTTTATTTGTTGATGGAAAATGGAGAAGGGGAAAAAGGGGAGCAAGATGGATATTGTGTTTTTGTTTTTTCAGAGGAAATATAAATATATTTGGCTATTTACTACAAATAAATTGACAAGAGTAGGTTGCTACAGTGGTGAGCACCCTCCACTTCCAACCAAAAGGTTATAAGTTCGAGTCACCCCAAGAGCAAGGTGGGGAAGGAGGGTTCGGCCGAACTTAATAGCTTTAGTTCGAATTCTGTATTTGTCTTAAAACATTTATTGAATATGTATAAATTATTAATTTAGAACCCAATAACTTAAGGCGATTAAAATCCCAGACCAATAAGTTTGAAATCTTAGTTCCGCCTCTGCCTATTATGGAATTGACTGCTAACTTGTACACCGCATAGAGATAGCTAAATTTTAATTACTCCCCCCGTTCACTTGTACTTGTTCACTTTGGATTTTGCACGCCCTTTAAGAAATAATAAATAAAGTACATAATTTACCATGATACCCATATTAATTGGTGTATAATCTTAATAAATTCGAAAAATGATTTGGAATGAGTAATTAATGGTAAGGGCAAAACAGAAAAAATAAATTATTTTTCTCTTGATATACGAAAAGTGACAAGTAAAAATGAAAATTTTATTTTTAGAATACGTGACAATCAAAAGTGAACGGAGGGAGTATTATTCTTTTGTTTTAGGAAATGATTCAATCATATTTGCACCCCATTAGTAAATTATCTCGTATTTGTTTTTATTATTAATGAAGTTCTAATAGGAAATGGATAGATATTATGTGCAAATTCTTTAAGAAGAAAAAAGTCCAAATAACTCTCAAATTTTAATTATAGTTCTAATAGTAGTATTTATTTTCTTTTTCTAAACATGTATAGTGTATCTTTTTACCCGAAGGAGGAAAAGAAGTTAAAGTCAAATTCACACAGTTTGCATGATATTACTTAAATTGAAGCACTTAAGAATGTGAGCAAGTGATTATTAAAGTGGTAAATCGTAGTTCAAATTCAAAAACAAAAAATATTACTCCCTTTGTCCCAATTTATTGTGAAAATGACACCAGGTAGCCACTTTTAAGTATGTTGTTTAAAACATATCCACAGTTTACAATATATTTAAAAATTAGCCAATAAACTTAAACTTTAGGACATGACGTCCTGAACTTAAACCTCAAGTTTCAAACTTCAGGACGTCGTGTCCTAAAGTTCAAAAATTGTGTCCATAAATCTTATGTCTTGAATTTTAAATTAACAGTTCAGAAATTCGGGACACTTAGTCTTGAATTTCAAATTAGCAGTTCATAAATTCAAGACACTTAGTCCCGAATTTCAAATTAGCAGCTCAAAAATTTAGGATACTTAGTCCTAAAGTTTGGACGAATTGGCTAATTTTTAAATATTATAAATTGTGAATATATTTTAAATAGCAAACTTAAAAGTGGCTATTGGTGCACTTCGCCCCAATTTCTTTGATGCATTTCGAATTTCAAGAGTTAAACGAGTTTTTTCTTTGATCATTATTTTTTTATTATGTCTTTTAAATATTTTAAATTTTATTGTGACTTATAATACTTTTGATATAGCTTTTAAATATGTAAATTTCATTTCAAAAAAAATTTAATAATTTTATGTTTGAATTTATGATCAAAATTAAGAAGTTTGATGCTCGAAATCTGAATTGCATCAAATAAATTGAGACAAAGGAAGTAAAAATTTTCTTTTTTACATGTCTAAACCTTAGTAGGCACACAAAACTAATCTAGACACCACCATTATTGAAAGAAAATGGCTCAATTGAAGGTATTGAACAAAATTCTTATTGGCTTAGTTTAACATGTTTATCCTAGACCTAGCTAAGTAGCTAAGAGCTTCTAATAATTTAAAAACATAGGAATCTTACTTATTTTGATTAATGAAACATTGTTTGTTGACAAACAAAACCAAAAAGAAAGTAATTTTTAGAGTAATTTTTAATAGTGATTCATGAGACCTAGAATTCCAAATTCCAACGTGCATTATGTTGAGTAATATTACTCTTTGTTGACGAGTAAAAATCTAAAATAAATAACTGCAGTGTCCCATTGGCCTAAGAGTAGTATGCACGAAGCTATGTGAAAATTGTTTACTTTTGAATCCCCTTGTTAAAATTCTTGGTTCTGCTATTGCAATCAATCAAAAACACCTCAATTCTAGGCTAGTTCAGGTCAACTATATGAGTCGTCATAAACACTTATCCACGCGGCACGGACTTATAATCTAACCAGAATACATAATTTTAGAGCAAACACCAAACCAAATTTAAAACATAGCAGGAAAAACTAAACCTTAATCCTAACTAGTTGGTACTGTGTATAAGTTAAATAAGATATAGACTTCAAAACATAAATACAAAACAAAACAAAAAACGCTCCTCAGTTTCATAACCATTATTATAACAAGAAAAAAGATATAAAGCAGCTATAGTCGAGTCCGGAAGAAAAAACAACATTTTGAACTCAAGCGACTAAAATAGGTGTTTAAAAAAAGGGTGAACAATTTTATATATAGCGCATGAACTACATGCACTATACGTCAACAACGTCAGTTACCCCGTTAACGTATAGCGCATGAAAAATCATGCGTTATACACTTACCAGATTTGGTGTTCTTTGAAGGGTGGGAATGACTAGAGTTAAACGATTAAAATGTGCCTACTAATTGCACTTAAACTACACACACACATATATCATTGAATGCTTATTAGTATCGAAAATTAGTACTCCTAATGTTGTATGATATTTTAGACTAAGGTTCAGTTGATTCACGTACTAATTATGCATAGACTGATTATACTTCGCATAATAATGTGAAGGTTATTATACAGTAAATAACATTATTATACAATAACTTTTTACTTTTAGGGAATTTTGTTTTTAGTTATTCGTATTCATGTATTGCTAACATATGTACTCTTATTCCATATTGTATTTTGCATAAATAATACGCAAATTCTAACATAACTTATAGAGGTATTCGTAAATGCAGAATTAATAAAGCCAACCCGATGTTGAGAAAGCACCAAGGGCATCCAGGTACACAATGGCTTTCTACCGGCACTAATGGGAGTTCATTAAACACTGCATACTTGCAGCTATGAGTTACTATCACCAGCATTGTTGGATGGTTAGGTCATGTAATGCATAATTCAATGCGCTCATTCCTAAAAAGAAAGGGGCAATGGAGCTAAGGGACTATAGACCAATTAGTCTAATTGGTAGTGTGTACAAGATCATAGCTAAAGTCCTAGCTGAAAGGTTGAAGAAAGTAATGGGAAAATTGGTCTCAAATCAACAGAATGCATTCATCCAAGGAAGGCAGATTACAGATGCTTCAGTGAAAGCAAACGATGTCCTTGATTGGCAGTTAACGCAAGGGGATGTAGGGATTCTATGTAAGATGGACATAGAAAAAAGCCTTTGATCAACTTAACTGGTCCTACCTCATTTCCATTCTCAAGCAAATGGGATTTGGGGAAAGATGGTTAAAATGGATCAAGTTCAATATCTCTACTGTGAAGTACTCCATTCTAATCAACAGGAACCAAGTTAGTTTTTTCTCCCCACAGAGGGGATAGAGACAGGGAGACCCACTCTCACCATTCTTATTCATATTAGCAATGGAAGGACTCGGTAAGATGTTGGATAAAGCTAAGCAGATGCAATGGTTGAAAGGTTTTGATGTTGGGAGAGGAAGCACAGTCAATATTTCTCATATGCTCTATGCAGATGACAATTTGATTTTCTGTGGGGCAGACAGAAGTCAAGTACTCTATCTAAATCTAACCCTTCTTATTTTTGAAGCTATTTCAGGTCTTCACATTAACATGCTCAAAAGTGTAATCTATCTTGTTAATGAGGTGCATAATTTAGAAGACCTGGCTAGAATTTTAGGCTGCAATAATGGATGTTTATCAACCACTTACCTGGGACTTCCACTAGGGGAAAAGTTCAAGTCAGAAACTATATGGAGTGGGATCATTGAGTAATTTGAAAAGAAACTTATTTCTTGGAAGCTACAGTATTTGTCTATGGGTGGAAGACTAACTCTAATCAGTAGTGTTCCTAGACAGCATCCCAACCTACCAGATGTAACTCTTTCCAATGCCTAGTAAGGTCCTGAAGCAGCTTGACAAGATCAGAAGAAACTTTCTATGGGAAGGGACTAAAGATGATCACAAGTTCTACCTGGTAAAGTGGTCTAAAGTTATCTTACCAAAGGACCAAGGTGGATTAGGGGTCAGGGACTTAGCTCTGCACAACAAATGCTTATTGATGAAATGGCTTTGGAGATATACACGGGAGGAGCAGAGCCTATGGAAGAAAGTTGTCAGTGCCAAACATGGAACCCAAAGCCACTGGTGCACCAAGCTATCTAAAGCACCACAAGGAGTTGAAGTTTGGAAGAGCATCTACAAACTCTGGGAGGAGTTCTCACAAAACCAGCACTTTGCAGTTTGCAGATGGACAACAAATAAAATTCTGGAAGGACAAATGGCTAGGCAACACACCCCTATGGAATGACTACCCTGCTCTCTTTCAGATGGTTAGTGATCCAGACTCAACAATTCATCAGTACAAAGAAGGAAACTCATTGAATATAACATTTAGAAGGAACTTGCAAGACTGGGAATATGAGGATCTGCTCAGACTTCTTTCCACACTCAACAATTTTTCAAGCAACACTCTAGTACCTGATCAGTTCAAATAGGGTATTGCAGATGCAGGAAAGTACTCAGTCAAAACAGCCTGCAAGTTAGCACGAACTCATAATGTAATAACTAACCATTGATCTTGGAAGTTAATATGGAAAATCAAGTTGCCACCCAAAGTCATCTGCTTCAATTGGACTGCACTTTATGAGGCTTGTCTGACACAGGACAACTTAGCCGAGAGGAATTTTCAGATTGTGAATAGATGTTACATGTACCAGAGGGAGGCAGAAACTCACAACCATCTTTTTCTTCAATGTCCTGTTGCAGCAGATTTATGGAGTATGTTTATATCACTCTTTGGACTTAGTTTGGTCATGCCTTGGAGTTACTGGAAAGTTGATAGCACCATTAGGAAAGTATGGAAGATGATACCTGCAGCTATTTTTTGGAGCATTTGGAATGAGAGAAACAGCAGGTATTTTGATGGAGTATCAACTTCTCCCCACAGACTCAAGGCTAGATGCCTCATGTATTTGTATAGCTGGGCTTATCTATCCTCTATAGACTCCCCTGATTAGTTTTTTGAATTTTGTTAGCTCCCTAGTACTAGTATAAACATTTGTAAGGAGCTAACAATTGCTACACTCTTTTGTAACTTCTGCATCTCCTTGATGCCAGAAATGAAACCAATTACTTCATCAAAAAAAATAATAAAGCCAACCAGATGTTGTATTGATTGAAATACACGGCTTTTTATACTATCATCAAATATTGTATAACTTATATTAAATTTTATGTTGGAATTAATTTGTTAAGACGATAAATCAAACAACCCCTTATTGTTTAAAGAATTTTGAATCAGTCTATCAAAGATATATACCTCTTTGAACTAACAAAGGGGTGTGATTTGTCGTATTGGGGAAGTGTATAAAAAATCGGAATTTATAGCTTCTAAGTAAAGGCAGTTCAACTTTGCGGGCTTTGGGAGCGTGACTGGCTTTAGATTTTAAGTAGAATATGATAAAAAAGAAGTGTATAGCGCATGAAATAGATGCGCTATACTAACTGACCCCATTAACATAAAATTGTTCGCCCTTTTTTAACACCTATTTTGGTCGCTTGAGTTCAAAATATTATTACTTTGGTTCCGGACTCATTATAGTCTCAGTAAAACATTATACTTGGAAAACAGTAGCATAATACTAAACCAATCCTATTAAGAAACCAAAAAGATGAAAACCCAAGTTAGGACCGAGCTAATTACTCTGAAATTTTCAATAATTTAACAAAAATAAAAAATAACAAGAAGATCCAATCTTTGAAATAAAAACCCATAAAACTACCAGTATTAGGGTTTCTCTGACAGTAGCATAGCACTAAAATAATCCTAAGAAACATAAAAGAGTAGACCCAAGTTAGGAACAAGCTAAATACTCTAAAATTTCCAATAATTTAATTGGAAAGAACAAAAAGATTCAATCTCTGACATAATCCTAAGGAACAAAAAAACAAAGATAAACCCCAAGTTAGGAACAAGCTAATTACTCTAAAATTTCCACTAATTTCATAAGAAAATTTATAAATATCCAACCTTTGAAATAAAAACACATAAAACTACAAAAACTAGGGTTTCTCTGACCTAATAGACTGAATTATCAATCAATCAATAAATCAAACAAAAAATGAAATTAAAAAAATCCTTCCGAGGAAATTGAAAAAATGAAATAAAAACAAAAGGTTTGAATTAAAGAAGTGACCTGGGTGAGAAGGCGTATTAAAGCCATCTCCTTTTTTCAAAAGAAAGATTGGATTTTTCTTCAATCCCTTTATATATCTTGAGAATTTCCCCCTCTTGTTTACTATGTAGTTTTCTTGATGCTTTTGTGTCAATTTTTATTTGTTGATGGAAAATGGAGAAGGGGAAAAAGGGGAGCAAGATGGATATTTTGTTTTTGTTTTTTCAGAGGAAATATAAATATATTTGGCTATTTACTACAAATAAATTGACAAGAGTAGGTTGCTACAGTTGTGAGCACCCTCCACTTCCAACCAAAAGGTTATAAGTTCGAGTGACCCCAAGAGCAAGCTGGGGAAGGAGGGTTCGGCCGAACATAATAGCTTTAGTTCGAATTCTGTATTTGTCTTAAAACATTTATTGAATATGTATAAATTATTAATTTAGAACCCAATAACTTAAGGCGATTAAAATCCCAGACCAATAAGTTTGAAATCCTAGTTCCGCCTCTGCCTATTATGGAATTGACTGCTAACTTGTACACCGCATAAAGATAGCTGAATTTTAATTACTCCCCCCGTTCACTTGTACTTGTTCACTTTGGATTTTGCACGCCCCTTAAGAAATAATAAATAAAGTGCATAATTTATCATGATACCCATATTAATTGGTGTATAGTCTTAATAAATTCGAAAAATGATTTGGAATGAGTAATTAATGGTAAGGGCAATACAGAAAAAGTAAATTATTTTTCTCTTGATATACGAAAAGTGACAAGTAAAAATGAAAATTTTATTTTTAGAATACGTGACAATCAAAAGTGAACGGAGGGAGTATTATTCTTTTGTTTTAGGAAATGATTCAATCATATTTGCACCCCATTAGTAAATTATCTCGTATTTGTTTTTATTATTAATGAAGTTCTAATAGGAAATGGATAGATATTATGTGCAAATTCTTTAAGAAGAAAAAAGTCCAAATAACTCTCAAATTTTAATTATAGTTCTAATAGTAGTATTTATTTTCTTTTTCTAAACATGTATAGTGTATCTTTTTACCCGAAGGAGGAAAAGAAGTTAAAGTCAAATTCACACAGTTTGCATGATATTACTTAAATTGAAGCACTTAAGAATGTGAGCAAGTGATTATTAAAGTGGTAAATCGTAGTTCAAATTCAAAAACAAAAAATATTACTCCCTTTGTCCCAATTTATTGTGAAAATGACATTAGGTAGCCACTTTTAAGTATGTTGTTTAAAACATATCCACGGTTTACAATATATTTAAAAATAATCCAATAAACTTAAACTTTAGGACATGACGTCCTGAACTTAAACCTCAAGTTTCAAACTTCAGGACGTCGTGTCCTAAAGTTCAAAAATTGTGTCCATAAATCTTATGTCTTGAATTTTAAATTAACAGTTCAGAAATTCGGGACATTTAGTCCTGAATTTCAAATTAGCAGTTCATAAATTCAAGACACTTAGTCCTGAATTTCAAATTAGCAGCTCAAAAATTTAGGATACTTAGTCCTGAAGTTTGGACGAATTGGCTAATTTTTAAATATTATGAATTGTGAATATATTTTAAATAGCAAACTTAAAAGTGGCTATTGGTGCACTTCGCCCCAATTTCTTTGATGCATTTCGAATTTCAAGAGTTAAACGAGTTTTTTCTTTGATCATTATTTTTTTATTATGTCTTTTAAATATTTTAAATTTTATTGTGACTTGTAATACTTTTGATATAGCTTTTAAATATGTAAATTTCATTTCAAAAAAAATTTAATAATTTTATGTTTGAATTTATGATCAAAATTAAGAAGTTTGATGCTCGAAATCTGAATTGCATCAAATAAATTGAGACAAAGGAAGTAAAATTTTTCTTTTTTACATGTCTAAACCTTAGTAGGCACACAAAACTAATCTAGACACCACCATTATTGAAAGAAAATGGCTCAATTGAAAGTATTGAACAAAATTCTTATTGGCTTAGTTTAACATGTTTATCCTAGACCTAGCTAAGTAGCTAAGAGCTTCTAATAATTTAAAAACATAGGAATCTTACTTATTTTGACTAATGAAACATTGTTTGTTGACAAGCAAAACCAAAAAGAAAGTAATTTTTAGAGTAATTTTTAATAGTGATTCATGAGACCTAGAATTCCAAATTCCAACGTGCATTATGTTGAGTAATATTACTCTTTGTTGACGAGTAAAAATCTAAAATAAATAACTGCAGTGTCCCATTGGCCTAAGAGTAGTATGCACGAAGCTATGTGAAAATTGTTTACTTTTGAATCTCCTTGTTAAAATTCTTGGTTATGCTATTGCAATCAATCAAAAACACCTCAATTCTAGGCTAGTTCAGGTCAACTATATGAGTCGTCATAAACACTTATCCACGCGGCACGGATTTATAATCTAACCAGAATACATAATTTTAGAGCAAACACCAAACCAAATTTAAAACATAGCAGGAAAAACTAAACCTTAATCCTAACTAGTTGGTACTGCGTATAAGTTAAATAAGATATAGACTTCAAAACATAAATACAAAACAAAACAAAAAACGCTCCTCAGTTTCATAACCATTATTATAACAAGAAAAAAGATATAAAGCAGCTATAGTCGAGTCCGGAAGAAAAAACAACATTTTGAACTCAAGCGACTAAAATAGGTGTTTAAAAAAAGGGTGAACAATTTTATATATAGCGCATGAACTACATGCACTATACGTCAACAACGTCAGTTACCCCGTTAACGTATAGCGCATGAAAAATCATGCGTTATACACTTACCAGATTTGGTGTTCTTTGAAGGGTGGGAATGACTAGAGTTAAACGATTAAAATGTACCTACTAATTGTCACTTAAACTACACACACACATATATCATTGAATGCTTATTAGTATCGAAAATTAGTACTCCTAATGTTGTATGATATTTTAGACTAAGGTTCAGTTGATTCACGTACTAATTATGCATAGACTGATTATACTTTGCATAATAATGTGAAGATTATTATACAATAAATAACATTAGTATACAATAACTTTTTACTTTTAGGGAATTTTGTTTTTAGTTATTCGTATTCATGTATTGCTAACATATGTACTCTTATTCCATATTCTATTTTGCATAAATAATACGCAAATTCTAACATAACTTATAGAAGTATTCGTAAATGCAGAATTAATAAAGCCAACCCGATGTTGAGAAAGCACCAAGGGCATCCGGGTACACAATGGCTTTCTACCGGCACTAATGGGAGTTCATTAAACACTGCATACTTGCAGCTATGAGTTACTATCACCAGCATTGTTGGATGGTTAGGTCATGTAATGCATAATTCAATGCGCTCATTCTTAAAAAGAAAGGGGCAATGGAGCTAAGGGACTATAGACCAATTAATCTAATTGGCAGTGTGTACAAGATCATAGCTAAAGTCATAGCTTAAAGGTTGAAGAAAGTAATGGGAAAATTGGTCTCAAATCAACAGAATGCATTCATCCAAGGAAGGCAGATTACAGATGCTTCAGTGAAAGCAAACGATGTCCTTGATTGGCAGTTAACGCAAGGGGATGTAGGGATTCTATGTAAGATGGACATAGAAAAAAGCCTTTGATCAACTTAACTGGTCCTACCTCATTTCCATTCTCAAGCAAACGGGATTTGGGGAAAGATGGTTAAAATGGATCAAGTTCAATATCTCTACTTTGAAGTACTCCATTCTAATCAACAAGAACCAAGTTGGTTTTTTCTCCCCTCAGAAGGGATTGAGACAGGGAGACCCACTCTCACCATTCTTATTCATATTAGCAATGGAAGGACTCGGTAAGATGTTGGATAAAGCTAAGCAGATGCAATGGTTGAAAGGTTTTGATGTTGGGAGAGGAAGCACAGTCAATATTTCTCATATGCTCTATGCAGATGACAATTTGATTTTTTGTGGGGCAGACAGAAGTCAAGTGCTCTATCTAAATCTAACCCTTCTTATTTTTGAAGTTATTTCAGGTCTTCACATTAACATGCTCAAACGTGTAATCTATCTTGTTAATGAGGTGCATAATTTAGAAGACCTGGCTGGAATTTTAGGCTGCAATACTGGATGTTTACCAACCACTTACCTGGGACTTCCACTAGGGGAAAGGTTCAAGTCAGAAACTGTATGGAGTGGGATCATTGAGTAATTTGAAAAGAAACTTATTTCTTGGAAGCTACAGTATTTGTCTATGGATGGAAGACTAACTCTAATCAATAGTGTCCTGGACAGCATCCCAACCTACCAGATGTAACTCTTTCCAATGCCTAGTAAGGTCCTGAAGCAACTTGACAAGATCAGAAGAAACTATCTATGGGAAGGGACTATAGATGATCACAAGTTTCACCTGGTAAAGTGGTCTAAAGTTATCTTACCAAAGGACTAATGTGGATTAGGGGTCAGGGACTTAGCTCTGCACAACAAATGCTTATTGATGAAATGGCTTTGGAGATATACACGGGAGGAGCAGAGCCTATGGAAGAAAGTTGTCAGTGCCAAACATAGAACCCAAAGCCACTGGTGCACCAAGCTATCTAAAGCACCACAAGGAGTTGAAGTTTGGAAGAGCATCTACAGAGGATCTGCTCAGACTTCTTTCCGCACTCAACAATTTTTCAAGCAACACTCTAGTACCTGATCAGTTCAAATAGGGTATTGCAGATGCAGGAAAGTACTCAGTCAAAACAGCCTGCAAGTTAGCACGAACAGAGGGAGGCAGAAACTCACAACCATCTTTTTCTTCAATGTCCCGTTACAGCAGATTTATGGAGTATGTTTATATCACTTTATGGACTTAGTTTGGTCATGCCTTGGAGTTACTGGAAAGTTGATAGCACCATTAGGAAAGTATGGAAGATGATACCTGCAGCTATTTTTTGGAGCATTTGGAATGAGAGAAACAGCAAGGCTATTTTTTGGAGCATTTGGAATGAGAGAAACAGCAAGTGTTTTGATGGAGTATCAACTTCTCCCCACTGACTCAAGGCTAGATGCCTCATGTATTTGTATAGCTGGGCTTATCTATCCTCTATAGACTCCCCTGATTAGTTTTTTGAATTTTGTTAGCTCCCTAGTACTAGTATAAATATTTGTAAGAAACTAACAATTGCTATACTCTTTTGTAACTTCTGCATCTTCTTGATGCCAGAAATGAAACCAATTACTTCATCAAAAAAAATAATAAAGCCAACCAGATGTTGTATTGATTGAAATACACGGCTTTTTATACTATCATCAAATATTGTATAACTTATATTAAATTTTATGTTGGAATTAATTTGTTAAGACGATAAATCAAACAACTCCTTATTGTTTAAAGAATTTTGAATCAGTCTATCAAAGATATATACCTCTTTGAACCAACAAAGGGGTGTGATTTGTCGTATTGGGGAAGTGTATAAAAAATCGGAATTTATAGCTTCTAAGTAAAGGCAGTTCAACTTTGCGGGTTTTGGGAGCGTGACTGGCTTTAGATTTTAAGTAGAATATGATAAAAAAGAAGTGTATAGCGCATGAAATAGATGCGCTATACTAACTGACCCAATTAACATAAAATTGTTCGTCCTTTTTTTAACACCTATTTTGATCGTTTGAGTTCAAAATATTATTACTTTGGTTCCGGACTCATTATAGTCTCAGTAAAACATTATACTTGGAAAACATTAGCATAATACTAAACCAATCCTATTAAGAAACCAAAAAGATGAAAACCCAAGTTAGGACCGAGCTAATTACTCTGAAATTTTCAATAATTTAACAAAAATAAAAAATAAAAAGAAGATCCAATCTTTGAAATAAAAACCCATAAAACTACCAGTATTAGGGTTTCTCTGACAGTAGCATAGCACTAAAATAATCCTAAGAAACATAAAAGAGTAGACCCAAGTTAGGAACAAGCTAAATACTCTAAAATTTCCAATAATTTAATTGGAAAGAACAAAAAGATTCAATCTCTGACATAATCCTAAGGAACAAAAAAACAAAGATAAACCCCAAGTTAGGAACAAGCTAATTACTCTAAAATTTCCACTAATTTCATAAGAAAATTTATAAATATCCAACCTTTGAAATAAAAACACATAAAACTACAAAAACTAGGATTTCTCTGACCTAATAGACTGAATTATCAATCAATCAATAAATCAAACAAAAAATGAAATTAAAAAAATCCTTCCGAGGAAATTGAAAAAATGAAATAAAAACAAAAAGTTTGAATTAAAGAAGTGACCTGGGTGAGAAGGCGCATTAAAGCCATCTCCTTTTTTCAAAAGAAAGATTGGATTTTTCTTCAATCCCTTTATATATCTTGAGAATTTCCCCCTCTTAATCTACGTAGTTTTCTTGATGCTTTTGTGTCGATTTTTCAGAGTTCCATTTGTTGATGAAAAATGGAGAAGGGAAAAAAGGAGAGCAAGATGGATATTTTGTTTTTGTTTTTCCAAGGGAAATATAAATATATTTGGCTATTTACTACAAATAAATAAATAAATGGACCATTCTATTTTGGATAATATGTCAGTTGGTCTGTTTCAGCTTGGAGGCCCTATTATGAGGGGGCAGAGCTAAAGTGCACAGACACGATTCGGCCGAACTTTAAACTTTGGTTTTAACTCTTTATTTGTTTTAAAAAATTTATTTAATATATATAACTTATTAATTTAAAACTTAATAACTTAAGGTGATTAAAATCTCAAATTAATAAGTTTGAAATTCTAGTTTCGGCTTTGTCTATTATGGTGCTGACTGCTAACTTGTACACCGCATAGAGATAGCTTAATTTTAATTACTCTCTCCGTTCACTTTTACTTATTCACTTTAGATTCTGCACGCCCCTTAAAAAATAATAAATAAAGTGCATAATTTACCACGATACTCATATTAATTGGTGTATAGTCTTAATGAATTCGAAAAATGATTTTGAATGGGTAATTAATGCTAAGGGCAAAACAGGAAAAGTAAATTATTTTTCTCTTGATATGCGAAAAGTGACAAGTAAAAATAAAAATTTATTTTTATAATACGTGACAATCAAAAGTGATATTATTCTTTTGTTTTAGGAAAGGATTCAATCATATTTGCACCCCATTAGTAAATTACTCTCAAATTTTAATTATAGTTCTAATAGTAGTATCTATTTTCTTTTTCTAAACATGTATAGTGTAACTTTTTACAACGAAGGGAAAAAGAAGTTAAAGTCGAATTCACACAGTTTGCATGATATTACATAAATTGAAGCACTTAAGAATGTGATCAAGTGGTTGTAAATCGTAGTTCAAATTCAAAAACAAAAAATATTACTCCCTTTGTCTCAATTTATTGTGAAAATGACATCAGGTAGCCACTTTTAAGTATGTTGTTTAAAATATATCTACAGTTTATAATATATATAAAAATTAGCAATAAACTTTAAACTTTAGGACATGACGTCCTGAACTTAAACCTCAAGGTTCAAACTTCAGGACGTCGTGTCCTAAAGTTCAAAAATTGTGTCCATAAATCTTATGTCTTGAATTTTAAGTTAACAATTCAGAAATTCGGGATACTTAGTCCTGAATTTCAAATTAGCAGTTCAGAAATTCAAGACACATAGTTCTGAATTTCAAATTAGCAGCTCAAAAATTTAGGATACTCAGTCCTCAAGTTTGGACGAATTGACTAATTTTTAAATATTATAAATCGTGAATATATTTTAAATAGCAAACTTAAAAGTGGCTATTGGTGCACTTCGCCCCAATTTCTTTGATGCATTTCTAATTTCGAGAGTTAAACGAGTTTTTTTTTATCATTATTTTTTTATATGTCTTTTAAATATTTTAAATTTTATTGTGACTTATAATGTTTTTGATATAGCTTTTAAATATGTAAATTTTATTTTTTTAAAATATGTTTGAATTTACGATCAAAATTGAGAAGTTTGATGCTCGAAATCTGAATTGCATCAAATAAATTGAGACAAAGGGAGCAAGTAATTTTTTTCTTTTTTACCTGTCTAAACTTTAGTAGGCACACAAAACTAATCTTGACACCACCATTATTGAAAGAAAATGGCTCAATTGAAGGTATTGAACAAAATTCTTATTGGCTTAGTTTAACATGTTTATCCTAGACCTAGCTAAGTAGCTAAGAGCTTCTAATAATTTAAAAACATAGGAATCTTACTTATTTTGATTAATGAAACATTGTTTGTTGACAAACAAAACAAAAAAGTAAGTAATTTTTAATAGTGATTCACGAGACCTAGAATTCCAAATTCCAATGCATTATGTTGAGTAATATTATTCTTTGTTGACGAGTTAAAATCTAAAATAAATAACCGGAGTGTCTCATTGGCCTAAGAGTAGTCTGCACGAAGCTATGTGAAAATTGTTTACTTCCAATTTCAGTCGATTAGACATGAGTTTAAACTTAATGCATTAATAATATGAAAAACTATATGCGCAATTAGGTTATTGAAAAGGCAATTTTCCTGATATTCTGTTACCGTCACGAGCAAGGGCGGATGCATGTGGAACGAAGCGATGTCACGCGACACTGTTTGTCGGAAAATTTTACGAGATATATGTAGTAATATTGTATGGAATACTAATATAAAGAAAATGAAACCACTTTGACATATATTATTGCTTGGCATATTGGTTAAGTTCCTAATTTTGTTCTAAGAGGTTTTAAAAGTTCCAACCTCAACTAGATCATTTTTGTTGGCAAATATTTGAGAGAGCCTATATTATTAAAAATTGTAGATAGGTAAGAGTTGAACTTACAACCGCTTCTAACTTAAAGACTCAACAAAACTAATGGACTAAGACTATTTCTTGTTAGGTAATGTAATAATTAATACTCTATTATTTATTATTCGCTCTTTTATAAATATTGACACTACTTACAAAAATAATTTACGTACGTCCTTGGTCACGAGAAAGACGCATAAAAAAGGAACTGCTAAAAATAGTCATTTTCGAGTGCAAAAAAAGGTCAAACACGGTCAATTTAAAGAAATACCTGTGAGCACGTGATTTTTGCCCCACTAAAATATTCCTACAAAATTCACAAATAGATTTTTTTTTTCTTAATTGTTTTAGGTTTTACAGAATTTGTAGGGATTTTCGGTTAATTGTTTCTTGCATTTATTTGCATATTTAATTCTAAAAATCATAAGAAAAATACCAAAATGTCTAAAAGTATTTCATGCATAACACTTTAGGTTTAGTTGCATTTAGGATTTAATTACATAAGTTATTTGTATTATTAAACAGAAAATCACAAAATATGGGTCATTTTTGTATTTTTAGCTTTTAATCGCAAATTAAGTAATTCTTCCTTCATTAGTCTAAATTAATTAATGGTAAAATAGATAACTAGGTTTATTCCTACAAATTAGATTGATTTAACACTTCATTTAGGTTTTTGATTAATTAATTTTATTTAAAATCAAGGGAAAAGAAAAAGAGAAGGAAATTCGGCTTGGGTTTAAATCTGGGCCAAAACAATTTGGCCCAAACACTCACCTGAATTCCGCCAAGCCCAACCCCTCACCCGGTCCAGTCTCACAACTAAGTGCGAACGACGTCGTTTTGGACGGATCGATCTCGACCATTCAATCCATCGCCATCCAACGGACACAGTCTACTCTCACCCCCATATAAAAAGCCTATTATGCGTTTCCCCTCCCCCAGAACCCTAAACCTAACTCCTAACCAAGCGGCGCCCACCCCCTTTTCTCTCCCTCCATCGACCGAACTCGCTTGAACTCAAGCGAGTTCACTCTCCCTCCAACTCACGCACGTGGTTCCTTCACCCTCCCTGCTCCACGTCACCCGTCCCGTAACGACCTCTGACAGAAAGATTCTTCTCTCCCTTAGGCTTCATGCGCTTTTGGTATTGAGAACAATCTCGGATGAATGGTGGTCGTAGGATCTGAGAGATTCAAGATCCTAGACCTCCATTTGTCCGATTTGGTTCACAAGAAAGAGAATCAGATTCTCGCGGATTTTTCGGACGGAAAGAGGAATTTTGGGCATGACTTGAAGAAAGAAAAAAGGGTATGAAAATTTCGTGTATATATAGGGATATTAAGAGATTTGTGGGGGGGGGGGGGGTTTTTTTGAACAAAAAAATTTCAGAGGAAAATCGAAAAGGAAAGCTAGGGTTCTGAAAAAAAAAAAAAAAAAGAAACAATGTTCTTTTCCTTTTGAGTGGTTCGTCTTCGTTCTTTTTATTTTATTTTATTTTTCTGGTTTAGTTTCAGAACAAAAATACAGAAAGAGAAGAAACACGTTCAGTGTTCGTCGGTTCATTTTATTTTGATTACTGTCTAAAAATTAAAAAAGAAATATTCCGTCTCTTCTTTTCACTCTGGATTTTGAGTTGAAAACTGGACTTCGATTGAGAAGTTTTTGAGCTTGCTGCTGCTCGAGAAGCTGCCTTTTGAAGTGCAGATTTCTCTTTGACGTTGTTGAAGCTGTTGTATCTGCATAGCTGAATTCTCTCTAATTTTTCTGACCTTTATTTGGTCCAATTTCAGTTGTGTTCTGCTCATAGATCTGCAGGGTCAAAGAGCTATTTGGTTTTCTGTTGATTTTGTTGGTTAATCCCTGGGTTTTTAAGAAAGATTAAACTCTCAAATCGGTGTCGACTGCTGCTGGACACGTTTGCTTCAAGTTACTGAGTTTCATTTCTACAATTTCAGACCTTTATTTGGTTGAGTTCATTCATTTTCTACTATTTAGGTATGTGGATTTTCATCTGTTATCCTTCATTTCGAGTTTGGGAATAAAATATTAGTCGTTCATATTCAGTGGGTGATTGATCTTTTAGATCTGGTCTGTTTAGTTTCCAAATCTGCCTAAGTTTCCTTCTTTGATGAATATCTGATGATGTAATACATGTTTTAATTAAATGTCAAAATTGTTAAGTAATGGTTGATTAAATTGATACGGTTTGTTGACAGAACCCGCTTCCTAAAAGCAGTGATTCATGCTTAAGATGAACTTACAGGATTAAACTTATTCCAAGTGGTTTTTGTTTTGAGCTGTATGATTAATGATAGTTGCCTCCTTGTGAATTGTGAATCTGCTAGGGAAATAGAAAGACAGAAGTTGTAATTGCTTCTGTAGCTAGTTAGAACGTGAAGTTTGAATTAATTATTTAGTTATTGTGATGGGTTTGTTTCATCTACAGAGTTATTCATAAGTGTTAAGAACAAAATAAAAGGGATTGGGTTCCAAAATGTTTAGTGCTCATCCGTCAGGAATAGGCCATTAGTATCGTTAATTGAAAGAATGCAATTTTTGTTAAATCCAAATAGTTAAAATTATACATCTTCTCCACAACCAATCCAATATTCATGACTCTTGATCTTACAATATTCTCAAACCTTAGAAAAAAATAAATAATTCATGAACAATCGTAGTATGCTTTAGGTGCGATTAATAATAAATCATCGTGACTATGGGTACGGTTCCCGTGACATAGTCATGATACGCAAATCCCCATTCGAGTGTGCGTTTCACGTGACTCGACTATAACTTCAAATGTTAATAATAAAATCAACACGTTGTAAATCACGGGTACGTTTCACGTGGCGCGATTCGCAATGTGTACAAAAACCAATGAGTGCGCGACAGCGCGACTTATTCAAATAAACTCCATAAATAATTAAAAGCAGTTAAAAAGCTAAAATGAACAATAGGTTATAAATATGTACTAATCAGATAATTAGGTCAATTATTAATAGTTGAGCGACCGTGCTAAAACCACGGAATTCGGGAGTACCTCACACCTTCTCCCGGGTTAACAGAATTCCTTACCCGGTCTTCTGTGTTCGCAGGCCATAAATAGAGTCAAATTTCCTCGATTTGGGATTTAAAATAAACCGGTGACTTGGGACACCATAAATATTCCAAGTGGCGACTCTGAAATAAATAAATAATCTCATTTCGATTAATGTCACTTTAATTGAAAAAACTCCCATACCCCTTCGGGAAAAAGGAGGTGTGACAGCTCTGGCGACTCTGCTGGGGATCGAACCCAGAATCTCTGGTTTCGCAGACCAGAATTCGAGCTTAGAATAACTGTTATACTTGGCTTTTGTCTATTATCTGATTTTTACGTGTTTGAACCTAATGTGCTAAATGCCGCTTTTTACCGCTTTGATATTATTTGAACTGTATATAAATTGCTACGAAACCCTCCTTCTCTCTCAGTGTTCTAAATCTTCTGGGGAGTGTGCGCTTCGCGTGGCTTCTTTTCTGTTAGAGTCATATCCTAATTTTAGAACGAGGTTCGGACAAGTTGCAAAGCCGGTGAAGCTTCTGTATTCCCGGTACGCTGCCTCCCCCCTCCCCCCCGGCTCGAGTTGTCCGCTCGGGTAAGCCAGGTCTAGAACAATACACCCAGAATTTAAAACTTAGAATAACACAGCCTCATGCCGGATCCCTAGTAGGCACATTTGCTTGCATCACGTGCATTTGACTTAGGGGACTCAATACAGGGGTTGGGTCCGTCTAGGATAGGTGCACCCGAAAATTAAAAGACCATCATGATGCATCCTTTACGTGCTACTTGTGCATTAATTTGCTTGGCTTGTATGTTGACCGGTTTCTAGAGTAAGGAAAGAAAATTTAAAAAAAAAAGAAAAAAAAAAGAAAAAACCTAGAGTGAGGTAGGATAGAAAAACGCCCGATTTTGATAATCCTGATATTCAAAAAAACAATCCCGTTGCTCTACCAAAAAAAAAAAAAGACAAAAAAAGAAAAGAAAATCATTTCAAAACAAATCATATCTTTCTATGCATCAAAATTGACCGAACTACGCGGGTTTGATTCTCACCGGATGTGAGATACGTAGGCAACCTTCATCGGGTCCGGCCCCGTTTTTGCAAAAATACCTAAAAAATATGAAAATGCATCATTTTGTCATAAATAAATTTAGGGGATGTCACTTTCTGTCCAAATAGCCAGAATCGTCCCGACGGGACGCAAGAAGTTTGTTTTACCAGAATAGCCACATATGTCTCTTTTCCTAATTTTGGCCACTTAGCAAGCACAGCTTTAAAATCTTCATTTCTGAAGGGCTGAAGGGCCGTATTTGCAAAGGTGGCCTTGAATTGTTTGAGTTTTATTTTGCACAAATAATCTTTCTTTTGGGGCCAAAAATAAAAATAAAAATCAAAAATCACTTGTTTTTAACCGGTCGCCTTAAATAAAATGTGCAGGATGAGCACTGTTGAAAATATACCTTTTCGAGTCATAGACGAGATTCCACTAGGACTCCATATGTGGTGGAACGACCTGGGGGAGGTCAGCAAGCGTTCTGTGACAAAGGCTTTAGGTGGGCTCACTGGTCTTCTGGAAATTAGACCAAGGGTTGATATAATCGAAGCTTTGATACCGTTTTGGGACCCGACACACAATGTTTTCCACTTCTCCGATTTCGAGTTGACCCCTACACTAGAGGAGGTAGCAGGTTATGCTGGTTTCGAAGGGAAGTTAAGGCATCAATATACAGTAGCACCAAGAACTATAACCTCTCATAAGTTTTTGGACCTCCTCAATATTAGCCGGCAGGTTAAAGATGAAAATTTAGCCGGAGGATTCTGCACATTCCGTTTCTTATACAGCCGGTATGGGGACCCCCACGAATTTGAGGCTCCGGACACTGGTTTGAATCATCAGGGGAATAAAGACAAATGGGAAGCACGTATGGGTCTGGCCTTTGTGGTGGCATTTTTAGGTACTCTGATATGCCCAAGGAGTGACAAACATATAGAATTGGGGCTCGCAGGAGTGGCCGACTTTATAGTCAAAAGGGCCAATGGCACTATCATACCGATGATTCTCGCAGAAATTTACCGAGCTTTAACCGCTTGTCGAGCCGGGACAAAGTTTTTTGAGGGTTGCAACTTGCTTTTACAAATGTGGTTAGTAGAACATCTTTGTCATCACCCAGGTTACATGAGCTACGGTCTGACCGGACTCAATTGCATCGAAGAATATGAAAATCGAGTAAACGGTCATGAGTTTCCAGAAGGTACTGAGGCATGGTTCGCGTATTTGGGTTCTTTAAACGCAAATCGAATTGAGTGGGCTTTTGGTTGGCTCCCGGTCGACGAAGTTATCTACATGTCCGCCAGAGTGTGCTTTCTTTTATTAATGGGTCTGCGGAGTATTCAGCCATATGCCCCACATCGGGTCCTACGCCAGTTGGGCAGATACCAAACAATCCCCTATGACGAAGATTTGAGTCCACATGTTATTGAAATATGCCCGAAAGCCACGTTTCCAGAAGAAAGGGTTCGCCAGATTTGGCACCAATGCAGATTCCTGGAACCACAGACTCAAGTACGAGATTTGTCCATAGGTGAAGTAGGATCCAACTATGCCACGTGGTACAGGAAAAGAAGTTGGGTCGGTCAAGAGCCAGAACAGCCCGCCAAAAGGCCCCATGTCCAACAATTCACCGATGGAGCACGAGAGCAATGGGTTTGGTTGGCTAAAGAAAAGGAATACCGAACTACCATAAACAAGCTAGAAGAACAAATTAAAAAAATCAAATTTGATAGTAGTTTGCAGACAGCTGAAGATGAAGGGGAAAAGAAGAGGTTGGCCAAGGAAAATGAAGCCCTTCGAGCCCAGATCCAGGGAATGAAAATAGCCGCCGAGACACCAGCAAGAAGTGAGAGAGATGAGAAAATTATAACCAACCTGAGGCGAAAAGTGCATGATTACAGTTTTGACTTGACAAAGGCCGAAAGGGACTTGTTCAATGCTCAGGCAAGGCTGGCGAAAGGTGCGGAAGAAGACGCTAGATTAGCCCACCAGTTGAAGCAGAAATATGACAAAGAAGTAGCAATTTTACAGAAAAAGCTGGTTGCCCTGGAAAATGAAATGATCAAGCAAACAAAGGATTTCAAGACAGAAAGAGAGCATTGCTATGCACTGATTTACCAACTACAAGAAAGCCTGAAGCAGTTACAAGACCAAAGCAACACAGATACACAAGTGTTAGAGGCTCGGGCCCAGCAGATTGGACGTTTGCTTCAAGAAAAGGGTGTTATCAGAATGAGGATTAAAGAGATAGCTGATTATGTTGTAATGAAATGCCATGAATGTGAAGACATGACCAAGTCTATATTTTTTGCTTCTGTAATGACATTCGTCCGACAGGTGATGGTTGACCTAGACCGCCTTCAAGAAGATTTTGCCCGCAGGCCCGTGCGGAGACCGGCTGATGTCCCGCAAGCCTCCGGAGTACCAGTGGAGGCTCTTATGTATTTTTGATTTCCTTTAGTAGTCTGTATTTTACTTTCTCCGAGTCTTGTTCGTCTTTGTCAAGGTTGTCTATTACTTTATTTTGAGTCTGTAGATTTTCCTTTTGCAGTCATCGCTACTTTTAGTCCTTGTAATAGAAAATCCAAAAAGATGTCTTTTATTGATGAAATAAATTATTTCGTATCTATTTCTCTGAACTACGTAATGATCTGATTCATGCGGCGTCATGATACGTAGGCAATCCCCATAGGATTCGATCATATTGTTAAAAGAAAATAGAAAAGAAAATAGAAAAGAAGAGAGAGAAAAAGAGAGAAAATGAGGGAAGAAAGAAAAGAGGGGTCGAACTAAAGAAAAGAGGAAAGAATAAGTATTAAAAGAGCGAAACATAGCAAAGGAGAGAGGGAAAATCAGGATTGGAGAATTTGGAAAAGCCGGGATGAAACATACGAGCCGTCGCAAAGCATTTAGGAACGTTAACTACTCAGGTGCATTGCATACCCAATGTGCGATTAACTATCTGTAAATTGCTTTTAAAACTGACCAAGTTTTTGTGTGCATTTAGACAGGTTTTGTTTTAGGTGGTTAGTTTGTTGGCATCCTGGCAAGTCACCCTTATAACACCAGATCAAAGTGCAAGGCAGTCATGACTAGCAAAGAATTGGACATGGGTGTTGTCGACCCGCCAAGGGAGATTGTAGAATTGGAGTCTGAATTGAAAGAGGAGGTCTACAGGTTGAAGCATCAAATGGCAGAAATGTATCAAGCCTGGGTCAGGGGGCATCCTCCACCTTCATTCCCCGCTAACCACCCAGAAAATCCCGCTTTCATCCCACCACTGTCACAAGCCCAAGATCCCATTACCATTGATCTTTCCCCTCAGCACGCACCAGGCTTTACCCCTTATCGCCACTACCCTGGCACCTCGTCCCAAACCTTTCATGCTCCACCACCCAAAACAACTGCATACCCTGCTCCGACATCCGCTCCTGTTTTTGTAGCCTCTCCGCGAGCTACCTTCACAGATCTTCTAGTGAACCCACGTTCCAAGCTCCAGATACCCAATATTATGTTCCGGAACCAACTTTCAAAGTCGCGGATCCTTATTCCCATGCCCCTCACTTTGAACCTCTTGTCGAAACTGAGAAACCATCCCGGAATGTGGAGCAGGACGAGATGTTCAGGAAAGTGAAGAGCCTAGAGCAATCTTTGAAGAACATGCAAGGGATAGGAAGCCAAGTAAGTGTGGCTTACAAGGATTTATGCTTATTTCCGGATGTTCAACTGCCCGCTGGGTTCAAGATGCCCAAGTTTGACCCGTACGATGGACATGGAGATCCCGTGGCCCATTTGAGAGGCTTCTGCAGCAATATGAGAGGCGCCGGTGGGAAAGATGAATTATTAATGGCATATTTCAGTCAGAGTCTGAGTGGGGCAGCTTTAGAGTGGTACACCCGCCAAGACACTAGCAGGTGGTACACATGGGATGACTTGGCTCAGGCCTTTGCTCGGCACTTTCAGTACAATATAGACATTGTCCCGGATCGCCTATCTTTGACCAAGGTAGAGAAGAGGCCCAATGAAAGCTTTAGGGAATATGGTTTCAGATGGAGAGAACAAGCTGCACGAGTCTACCCTCCAGTGGAGGAAGATGAGATGGTCGAGTACTTTCTTCAAGCCCTAGAGCCCACTTACTTTGGCCATTTGATCTCAGCCATAGGTAAGTCCTTCAACGATGTGGTAAAGATGGGAGGAATGGTGGAAGAGGGACTCAAGTCAAGCAAGATCATGAGCTACTCTACCATAAAAGTGACCACACAGGCAATTCAAAGTGGCACCGAAAGCCTGTTAGGCAAAAAGAAGAAAGAAGATGTCGCTATGTTTGTCTCTGGATCATGGCGTGGCCCAAGGGGTCCGCCTCACCAGTACACCCAAACTCGACCCCAACCTCAAGCCTACACCCAAGCTCCATATAATCCATCTCAGCACTATCTCCCGTCACAAGAACCTAGATATTCTGTCGAGCTACCCCAATACCATGTTCACCATGCACGGTCATATGCTCAACCCCCTCCTTACCTGCAATGGCGTGCCCCAACTCCACAAAATATTTATACACCCCCACAACCATACCAAAACCCTACTGGTCCAAGTTTTCGACCAAGGCCAGATTACAGAAAAGAGAGGCAACAGCGGAAAGAAACCTTCACCCCTCTTGGAGAGTCCTATACCAGTTTGTTTCAGAGGTTGAGGCAGTTGGACGTTTTGAGGCCGATTGAGCCCAAGATACCAAATCCGCCTCCAAGGAACCTTGATTACTCCCTTAGATGCACATATTGTTCTGATGCCCCAGGGCACGACACGGAGAAGTGCTGGCATTTGAAGAGGGCGATCCAAGAGCTTATTGATAAAAATCAAATTGTGGTCCAGAGCCCGGAGGCGCCAAACATCAACAAAATCCGTTGCCGACCCATGCAGAGACACATATGATCGAGATAGTTCATAAAGATGGGGAGCCCAAAAACTTTTCCAAGTCTGTCATGATGATCTGGGCTAGCGAAAGTAATCCAATCAAAGCTCTAGATTCTGCAAAAGCAATGTCCTTGGCGATTAAAGGGGTGTCGGAGAAGCCAAGCGCGCTCAACGTGAAGCCTTCTGTATTGGTCGTGAAAGGGCCTCCGGTTGATGTTGAAGCGAACCAGGAGAGGCAAAAGGTGGTCGTGCCAGGGGCCCCGGGCAAGCCTGTCATAATCGTGGAAGGGGCTCGTGTTACCCCCGTTATTATTAAGCCAGTGACCCAGTTGCCAATGGTTGACACAAAGTCCGTCCCGTGGAATTACAAACAGGTGATAGTAACGTACAAAGGGAAAGAAGTAGAGGAAGAAGTCAATGGAACCGGAGGGCTGACTCGTTCCGGGAGATGTTTTACCCCAGAAGAACTGAGGAAAACCAAGCCATCCAAGGACGGCCACATCCCAGTAAAAAAGCCGGTCACCGAAGAAGAGGCTGAGGAATTCCTGAAAAAGATGAAAATGCAAGACTATTCCATTGTAGAACAGTTGAGGAAAACACCAGCTCAGATCTCTCTTCTGTCTTTGCTGATACATTCAGATGAACACCGCAAAGCCCTGATAAAGATTTTGAACGAGGCCCATGTTCCTGATAAGATCACGGTGAACCACTTGGAAAAGATTGCTAACAAGATTTTCGAAGCGAACATGATCACTTTCTCAGATGATGAACTCCCTATAGAGGGTACAGAACACAATCGAGCTCTTTATCTCACAGTGAAGTGCGAGGATTTTGCTGTCTCAAGGGTACTGGTGGATAACGGTTCTAGTGCGAATATTTGCCCTCTGTCCACTTTGCAAAAGTTGAAGATTGGCACCGAAAGGATCCACATTAATAATGTATGCGTTCGAGGCTTCGATGGAGGAGGGAAAGATTCTGTCGGTGATATAATGCTAAATTTGTCAATAGGGCCGGTTGAGTTCACTATGGAGTTCCAAGTGCTAGATGTGGCTGCCTCTTATAACTTGTTGTTGGGCAGGCCCTGGATCCACGCTGCCAAGGCAATCCCGTCTTCTCTGCATCAAATGGTAAAGTTCGAATGGGACAGACAGGAAATAGTTGTGCACGGTGATGAGAACTTATCTGCTTACAATGACACAATCGTTCCATTTATTGAAGTTGAAGATGATAAAGGGCCTTGGGTTTACCAAATGTTCGAAACAGTGTCTGTCGGGAAAATTCCCGAAGGAAAATGCATCCTGGGTCCGAAGATACCATCCGCGGCTGTCATGGTAGCAAATGAAATATTGAAGAATGGTTTTCTGCCGGGCAAAGGTCTGGGTTCATCTCTGCAGGGTATTGTGCATCCGGTGTGTCCACGTGAAAGTTTTGGTACATTTGGTTTGGGATTCACACTCACAGGGAAGGACGTGAAAAAGGCTAAAAGTTTGAAAGGAAAGGCATGGTCACTTCCTAAGCTTGTTCCACATATCTCCAAGTCTTTTGTCAAGCCAGGGGTCGCAAAACGCCCAATATCAGCGGTCCCAAAACCTGTGGTCGACTTTGATGAAGAGTTGATCAAGAGGTTCCAGAGTTTGTTTGATGAGGTTAATATGGTAGAAATCGGGGAAGGTTCCAGTAATGCCGATGTGCAGCTCGTTGGGCCAAATGTGAAGCTTAGCAATTGGAAAGCTACTCCTCTCCCTGCCCGGAAGAAGTTTTGTTCCTTTTATGTTGGTTTCAATGACATGACATGCATGAGGAATTTTCAGCCAAATCTTAAAAGCCAATCTAATTCTGAAATAACGATCCAAGAAGTAGAGGGTGATGATGAAACAGAATACGATGAAGAGGCGGCATTTGAGAAAGTCAGTAGAGAACTAAAACACTTCGAAGAAAAACCCAAGCCTAATTTGAATGAAACCGAAGCAATCAATTTAGGGGATCAAAATAATGTCAGAGAAACCAAGATAAGTGTGCATCTGGAACCGCAAATCAAGGAAGAAATAATCAAAACACTATTTGCATATAAAGATGTCTTTGCATGGTCGTATGACGACATGCCAGGCTTGAGTACTGATTTGGTAGCTCATAAATTGCCAACCGACCCTACATTCCCTCCTGTCAAGCAAAAGTTAAGAAAGTTCAAGACTGATATGAGTGTGAAGATTAAAGAAGAAATCGCAAAGCAACTGGAGGCAAAGGTCATTCGGATCACTCAGTATCCCACTTGGTTAGCTAATGTGGTACCAGTACCAAAGAAGGATGGTAAGACGAGGGTGTGTGTTGATTATCATGATCTCAACAAGGCAAGTCCAAAGGATAACTTTCCATTGCCGAATATCCACATTCTGATTGATAATTGTGCCAAGCACGAGATCGGGTCTTTCGTGGATTGTTATGTGGGATATCATCAGATCCTGATGGACGAGGAAGATGCAGAAAAGACAGCATTCATCACGCCATGGGGGACGTATTGCTACCGGGTAATGCCATTCGGTTTAAAGAATGCTGGGGCAACTTACATGAGGGCAATGACTACTATATTTCATGACATGATACACAAGGAAATTGAGGTTTATGTAGATGATGCGATCATAAAGTCAAAGAAGCAGTCCGACCATGTTGGGGATTTGAGAAAGTTTTTCCAAAGGCTCCGCAGGTACAACCTCAAGCTCAATCCGGCGAAATATGCATTTGGTGTCCCGTCGGGGAAACTGTTGGGATTCATAGTCAGTCGACGCGGCATCGAGTTGGATCCGTCAAAGATTAAGGCCATCCAAGAACTACTACCACCAAAGAATAAAACTGAGGTGATGAGCCTGCTCGGGAGGTTAAACTACATCAGCAGGTTTATTGCTCAACTCACAACAACTTGTGAGCCCATCTTTAAGTTACTAAAGAAGAATGCTGCGGTTAAGTGGACCGATGAGTGTCAGGAAGCATTTGATAAGATCAAGAATTACCTGCTGAACCCCCCTGTGTTGGTCCCGCCAGAACCTGGGAGACCTTTAATCCTCTATTTGACAGTCACGGATAATTCTTTTGGTTGTGTGTTGGGTCAACACGACATCACGGGCAAGAAAGAGCAAGCCATTTATTACCTCAGCAAGAAGTTCACTCCTTATGAGGTTAAGTATACTCTTCTTGAAAGGACATGTTGCGCCCTGACTTGGGTGGCGCAAAAGTTGAAGCATTATCTGTCATCCTACACTACTTACCTCATTTCTCGCATGGATCCTCTAAGGTATATCTTTCAGAAGCCTATGCCCACAGGGAGGTTGGCAAAGTGGCAGATTTTACTCACAGAATTTGACATCATCTATGTGACTCGAACCGCGATGAAAGCCCAAGCCCTAGCCGATCACTTGGCCGAAAATTCGGTGGATGAAGCATATGAGCCATTGAAGACTTATTTTCCTGATGAGGAAGCGATGTATGTTGACGAGGCTGATCATGATGAAAAGCCAGGTTGGAAACTTTTCTTTGATGGAGCCGCCAATATGAAAGGTGTCGGAATAGGGGCTGTACTCATTTTTGAAACAAGGCATCACTATCCCGTAACAGCTCGACTTCGATTTTATTGCACTAACAACATGGCTGAATACGAGGCATGCATCCTGGGTTTGAGGTTAGCTATAGACATGGGAGTTCAAGAAATATTGGTTTTGGGAGACTCAAATTTGTTGGTTCACCAGATTCAGGGAGAATGGGAGACCCGTGATTTGAAGCTCATACCGTATCGACAATGTCTGCATGATCTTTGTCAACGATTCAGGTCGTTAGAATTCAGGCATATTCCCAGGATTCATAATGAGATTGCCGACGCCTTGGCCACTCTGGCGTCAATGTTACACCATCCGGATGAGATTTATGTCGACCCTCTGCATATCCAAATCCGTGATCAGCATGCCTATTGCAATGTGGTCGAGGAGGAACTCAATGGCGAGCCTTGGTTCCACGACGTTGAGGAATACATCAAATTAGGGGTATATCTGACACATGCCACAAGCGATCAAAAGAGAACCATTCGACGTCTGGCTAGCGGATTTTTCTTAAGTGGGGGAATATTGTATAAGAGAACTCCAGATCTAGGTTTACTAAGGTGTATAGATGCTAAACAAGCCTCGACTATCATGGCCGAAGTGCATTCCGGGGTTTGCGGGCCACATATGAGTGGGTATGTCTTGACGAGGAAGATTCTTCGAGCAGGTTATTATTGGCTCACCATGGAACGTGATTGCATCAGCTTTGTTTGCAAATGTCATCAATGCCAGGTGCACGGTGATTTGATTCATTCCCCGCCATCTGAGCTACATACAATATCGACGCCTTGGCTCTTTGTCGCTTGGGGCATGGATGTCATTGGACCGATTGAGCCGGCCGCGTCAAATGGGCATAGGTTTATTCTGGTGGCCATTGATTACTTTACTAAGTGGGTCGAAGATGTAACTTTCAAGTCCGTAACCAAGAAGGTAGTGGTAGATTTTGTTCATTCAAACATCATTTGCCGGTTTGGAATTCCCAAGGTAATCATCACAGATAATGCTGTTAACCTCAACAGTCATTTGATGAAAGAGGTATGCCAACAGTTCAAGATTACGCATCGAAACTCCACTCCATATCATCCTAAGGCAAACGGAGATGTTGAGGCTGCTAACAAGAACATAAAGAAGATACTTCGAAAGATGGTGCAAGGTTCGAGGCAATGGCATAAAAAGTTACCTTTTACTTTGCTGGGTTATCGCACTACTGTTCGCACTTCAATAGGTGCAACCCCCTATTTGATGGTATATGGAACCGAGGCAGTTATACCTGCGGAAGTCGAGATTCCATCCCTGCGGGTCATTGTTGAAGCTGGAATTGATGATGATGAGTGGGTCAAAACCCGGCTAGAGCAATTGAGTTTGATTGACGAAAAAAGATTGGCAGCAGTATGTCATGGTCAATTGTATCAGAAAAGGATGGCAAAAGCATACAATAAGAAGGTTCGACCCCTAAAATTTGAAGTGGGTCAGCTGGTATTGAAACGCATCCTTCCACATCAGGCTGAGGCTAAAGGCAAGTTTGCCCCAAACTGGAAGGGGCCTTTCATTGTGACAAAGGTGTTGCTCAATGGCGCTTTGTATTTAACAGACATAGAAGGCAAATGTGTGGATATGGCTATCAATTCTGATGCAGTCAAGAGATATTATGTATGATTTCTTTGCTTATCTTCAATCGCATTTTGTACTAGACACGTTCAAAGTTAGAATGGCGAAGGCATTTTATTCTGCTATCTCAAACACTTTTATCATTTGTTACCCCTTTTTGAGCCTTATTTATTTTCTTTCATACCCCTCTTTTGGAATCAGAAGCCGTGTTAGAAATATAAAAGAATAAAAAAAAAGAGAAAAGAAAAAAAAAAGAAAAAGAAAAAAAGAAGGAAAAGAGAAAAGCAAAGAAAGAAAAAAGAAAAGAAAGGAAAAAAAAAAAGAAAAGCAAAATAACAAAAACAAAACTCTTATGTTTGAACTACGTTCGACCTGATTCCTTTTAAGGATACGTAGGCAGCCTTACACGGTTCGGTCCCTTCAAAAAAAAATCCAAAAAGTCCCCAGATTCGAAGAAACAGGGGCAGAAGTTTTAGTTTTGTAAAAAGATCTGGTTCCAAAAGTTGTAATTTTGAACCCCTTCATCTCAAATTATTTTGAGCCTGCATGCCACCCTTTCTTTCTAACCCTGTCCAAAACCTACATTACAGTCCAAAGAAAGACCTTCTGATCGACTTTGAGGATGCCAAGTCAAGTGAGATGAAGGTATTATTTACATCGCGGGTAGCACCTTTGTTCACGGGCACGAGGAAAAGTGAATAAATGAGAGAGTCTTATTGGTGAAAACCCTCACGGGCACCATAAGGCGATGGTGAGCTGAGGAAGAGTTAAAATGAGAGAGTCTTATTGGTGAAAACCCTCACGGGCACCGTAAGGCGGCGGTGAGTTGAGAGATGGACAAATGAGAGAGGCTTGTTGGTGAAAACCCCTCGGGGCACTACAAGTCGAAAGAGGTTGGTAACTTTACGGAAAAGTTGGATCGTTGAAAGCCCGGGTTTTGAAGTATGAAGAAATGACATGAACAGAAATGTGATTAGTTGAATGGATTAGGCTGATCAATCCGAAATGCGTGTCATGATCATTATAGCCAGCTGATTCATTCAGATAAGTCTCTTTTCAATTTTTTCTTCAAATAGTCATCTCAGTTTTTCTTTTTATATTCCTAATTCTCGAAGTCACTTCGCTTCGTTTTTCTTTTGGGTCTATTTTTCTAAGTCTCTGTCAAATTAGTCTTTTGTTAAGCAAGCAAGGAAGGACTTCAAAGCTCACTACTGGCTTTTTATTTGCACCAAGCAAAACTTGGCCAGGCACATCCAAAGTGACATGGTTTAGAATGAGCAATGCGATGGTAACTGAAGTTCAGGTGGTCAAGTGATTTGTGAATTTGTAGGAAATACAAAGGTTCCACAATTGTCATAATGAAAGTGTTATACGACGAGTTGAGTGTAAGGGATGCAAGTCATTCAGAGGTTTTGTGTTCAAGGCCCGATTAAAAGGTCAAGCAATTCTTTGTAGCCCTAAGAAGCTAATCAAAATGAAAAGGATAGTGGCAGAAGCAGACACCTTCAGCAAGGATGCCGCAAACTAACCGCCACAGTTTCAAACTAACAAAATTTTCTTTGTTTTAAACAGGGGAAAGAAATCTTGTTTGCTTTGCTAGGAATCCCCCATGAGGAAAGTATGTCCCAGATAAGTTCAGTTTTAAGTTTTCAGGACCCTCCTGGACAATGGGATCTAATTTTAAGTTTCAGGACCCT
This sequence comes from Nicotiana tabacum, assembly GCF_000715075.1. Taxonomy (NCBI): domain Eukaryota; kingdom Viridiplantae; phylum Streptophyta; class Magnoliopsida; order Solanales; family Solanaceae; genus Nicotiana; species Nicotiana tabacum. Next base: position 52,835 of record NW_027438590.1, read on the forward strand.
CCTGGATAATGAGATGCAACTAACAATCAATGAATGTTCCTGGTATAAATTGGGGCAGAAAATTTTCTCTGTTTTGTCTATGTTGTTATATTGCAGGCACCCACCTGGAGAATGAGGGAATTCATTTCAAGTTTTTAAGTCATCAGGCGCCCACCTGGAGAACGAGGGAATTCGTTTCAGTTTTAAGTCAACAGGCGCCCACCTGGAAAATGAGGGAATTTATTTCGGTTTTAAGTCATCAGGCGCCCACCTGGAGAACGAGGGAATTCATTTCAGTTTAAGACATCAGGCGCCCACCTGGAGAACGAGGGAATTTATTTCAAGTTTTTAAGTCATCAGGCGCCCACCTGGAGAACGAGGGAATTCGTTTCAGTTTTAAGTCAGCAGGCGCCCACTGGAAAACGAGGGAATTTATTTCGGTTTTAAGTCATCAGGCGCCCACCTGGAGAACGAGGGAATTCATTTCAGTTTAAGACATCAGGCGCCCACCTGGAGAATGAGGGAATTTATTTCAAGTTTTAAGTCATCAGGCGCCCACCTGGAGAACGAGGGAATTTATTTCAAAGTTTTTAAGTCATCAGGCGCCCACATGGAGAATGAGGAAATATATTTCAAGTTTTTAAGTCATCAGGCGCCCACCTGGAGAACGAGGGAATTCATTTCAGTTTAAGACATCAGGCGCCCACCTGGAGAATGAGGGAATTTATTTCAAGTTTTTAAGTCATCAGGCGCCCACCTGGAAAACGAGGGAATTTATTTCAAAGTTTTTAAGTCATCAGGCGCCCACCTGGAGAATGAGGGAATATATTTCAAGTTTTTAAGTCATCAGGCGCCCACCTGGAGAATGAGGGAATTTATTTCAAGTTTCTAAGTCATCAGGCGCCCACCTGGAGAATGAGGGAATTTATTTCAAAGTTTTTAAGTCATCAGGCGCCCACCTGGAGAATGAGGGAATATATTTCAAGTTTTTAAGTCATCAGGTGCCCACCTGGAGAATGAGAGAATTTATTTCAGTTTTAAGTCATCGGGCGCCCACCTGGAGAATGAGGGAATTTATTTCAAGTTTTTAAGTCAGCAGGCGCCCACCTAGAGAACGAGGGAATTCATTTCAGTTTTAAGTCAGCAGGCGCCCACCTGGAAAATGAGGAAATTTATTTCAAGTCATCAGGCACCCACCTAAAAAACAAGGGAAGTCACTTAAGAATGCGAGCTGACAGTCGGAGATGGCCAAAGGAAGAAGTCTCAACACAGAATAAAAGAGAAGTGGATCCGAAATGCAGAAGTCGATGAAAAGATATGGGCTGCTCGAGACATGATTGAAGTCGCAAGTTTTGCATGTCCCATCTTGATCCGAAAAGCTGAAGAAGAAAGAACTAGCACCTGCAGCTAGCAAACATCAAGGTTCAAGTCAAAAGTCCGCATGAAGAACCATTCAAGACTCAAGATCAAGCTTCAGAAGACCCATAGATAGGAATCTTGTAACTCGTAGCTGATAGGCTTAGTTAGTTTCTTTTTCATTTTGACTTTGGTGTAATAAGGAGCTCAGCAAGAAAGAGCAGCAGCAGCAGCAACAATGAAACACAGCTTCTCGGTAATTCCAGTTACCAAAATTTTTAGAACTACACTGACCTGATTCCTCCATAGCCGAGGATATGTAGGCAACCTCGGAAGCAAGGTTCGGTCAAACGTTTTCAAAATGCTTCCATGGAGTATGTAAACGGTCAAAAATCGCTCGTATTTGCTCAATGTATCTTTGCCCGAAAACTCTTCGTGTTTCCAAGCAAGGAGGGGCAGCTGTGAGCACATAATTTTTGCCCCACTAAAATATTCCTACAAAATTCACAAATAGATTTTTTTTTTCTTAATTGTTTTAGGTTTTACAGAATTTGTAGGGATTTTCGGTTAATTATTTCTTGCATTTATTTGCATATTTAATTCTAAAAATCATAAGAAAAACACCAAAATGTCTAAAAGTATTTCATGCATAACACTTTAGGTTTAGTTACATTTAGGATTTAATTACATAAGTTAATTGCATTATTAAATAGAAAATCACAAAATATGGGTCATTTTTGTATTTTTAGCTTTTAATCGCAAATTAAGTAATTCTTCCTTCATTAGTCTAAATTAATTAATGGTAAAATAGATAACTAGGTTTATTCCTACAAATTAGATTGATTTAACACTTAATTTAGGTTTTTGATTAATTAATTTTATTTAAAATCAAGGAAAAGAAAAAGAGAAGGAAATTCGGTTTGGGTTTAAATCTGGGCCAAAATAATTTGGCCCAAACACTCACCTGAATTCCGCCAAGCCCAACCCCTCACCCGGTCCAGTCTCACAACTAAGTGCGAACGACGTCGTTTTGGACGGATCGATCTCGACCATTCAATCCATCGCCATCCAACGGACACAGTCCACTCTCACCCCCATATAAAAAGCCTATTATGCGTTTCCCCTTCCCTAGAACCCTAAACCTAATTCCTAACCAAGCGGCGCCCACCCCCTTTTCTCTCCCTCCGTCGACCGAACTCGCTTGAACTCAAGCGAGTTCACTCTCCCTCCAACTCACGCACGTGGTTCCTTCACCCTCCCTCCTCCACGTCACTCGTCCCGTAACGACCTCTGACAGAAAGATTCTTCTCTCCCTTAGGCTTCACGCGCTTTTGGTATTGAGAACAATCTCGGATGAATGGTGGTCGTAGGATCTGAGAGATTCAAGATCCTAGACCTCCATTTGTCCGATTTAGTTCACAAGAAAGAGAATCAGATTCTCGCAGATTTTTCGGACGGAAAGAGGAATTTTGGGCATGATTTGAAGAAAGAAAAAAGGGTATGAAAATTTCGGGTATATATAGGGATGTTAAGAGATTTGTGGGGGGGGGGTGGTTTTTTTTTGAACAAAAAAAATTTCAGAGGAAAATCGAAAAGGAAAGCTAGGGTTCTGAAAAAAAAAGAAACAATGTTCTTTTCCTTTTGAGTGGTTCGTCTTCGTTCTTTTTATTTTATTTTATTTTTCTGGTTTAGTTTCAGAACAAAAATACAGAAAGAGAAGAAACACGTTCAGTGTTCGTCGGTTCATTTTTTGATTACTGTCTAAAAATTAAAAAAGAAATATTCCGTCTCTTCTTTTCACTCTGGATTTTGAGTTGAAAACTGGACTTCGATTGAGAAGTTTTTGAGCTCGCTGCTGCTCGAGAAGCTGCCTTTTGAAGTGCAGATTTCTCTTTGACGTTGTTGAAGCTGTTGTATCTGCATAGCTGAATTCTCTCTAATTTTTCTGACCTTTATTTGGTCCAATTTCAGCTGTGTTCTGCTCATAGATCTGCAGGGTCAAAGAGCTATTTGGTTTTCTGTTGATTTTGTTGGTTAATCCCTGGGTTTTTAAGAAAGATTAAACTCTCAAATCGGTGTCGACTGCTGCTGGACACGTTTGCTTCAAGTTACTGAGTTTCATTTCTACAATTTCAGACCTTTATTTGGTTGAGTTCATTCATTTTCTACTATTTAGGTATGTGGATTTTCATCTGTTATCCTTCATTTCGAGTTTGGGAATAAAATATTAGTCGTTCATATTCAGTGGGTGATTGATCTTTTAGATCTGGTCTGTTTAGTTTCCAAATCTGCCTAAGTTTCCTTCTTTGATGAATATCTGATGATGTAATACATGTTTCAATTAAATGTCAAAATTGTTAAGTAATGGTTGATTAAATTGATACGGTCTGTTGACAGAACCCGCTTCCTAAAAGCAGTGATTCATGCTTAAGATGAACTTACAGGATTAAACTTATTCCAAGTGGTTTCTGTTTTGAGCTGTATGATTAATGATAGTTGCCTCCTTGTGAATTGTGAATCTTCTAGGGAAATAGAAAGACAGAAGTTGTAATTGCTTCTGTAGCTAGTTAGAACGTGAAGTTTGAATTAATTATTTAGTTATTGTGATGGGTTTGTTTCATCTACAGAGTTATTCATAAGTGTCAAGAACAAAATAAAAGGGATTGGGTTCCAAAATGTTTAGTGCCCATCCGTCAGGAATAGGCCATTAGTATCGTTAATTGAAAGAATGCAATTTTTGTTAAATCCAAATAGTTAAAATTATACATCTTCTCCACAACCAATCCAATATTCATGACTCTTGATCTTACAATATTAACCTTAGAAAAAAATAAATAATTCATGAACAATCGTAGTGTGCTTTAGGTGCGATTAATAATAAATCATCGTGATTATGGGTACGGTTCCCGTGACATAGTCATGATACGCAAATCCCCATTTGAGTGTGCGTTTCACGTGACTCGACTATAACTTCAAATGTTAATAATAAAATCAACACGTTGTAAATCGCGGGTACGTTTCACGTGGCGCGATTCGCAATGTGTACAAAAACCAATGAGTGCGCGACAGCGCGACTTATTCAAATAAACTCCATAAATAATTAAAAGCGGTTAAAAAGCTAAAATGCACAATAGGTTATAAATATGTATTAATCAGATAATTAGGCCAATTATTAATAGTTGAGCGACCGTGCTAAAACCACGGAATTCGGAGTGCCTCACACCTTCTCCCGGGTTAACAGAATTCCTTACCCGGTCTTCTGTGTTCGCATGCCATAAATAGAGTCAAATTTCCTCGATTTGGGATTTAAAATAAACCGGTGACTTGGGACACCATAAATATTCCAAGTGGCGACTCTGAAATAAATAAATAATCTCATTTCGATTAATGTCGCTTTAATTGGAAAAACTCCCATACCCCTTCGGGAAAAAGGAGGTGTGACAATACCAACCAAAAATCAATCGCATTAGGTGGGCTAGAAAGAAAACTAGTAGTTGGTAATAGAAATCGACCGAGGCAGTTGATGTAATGTAATGAAGTTTAATTATACTGGTTTTTTCTAACGCTCGAACAAAACACAATTTAAAAAGGATAAAAACACGAATAGCCAGCCCACTAATATTGTCAACTCTGCGTAACCCTAAAAAGATTTCTACACCTAGCCCTATAATATTATAGCCAAATAAATTAGATCTTCCGATAAAAACAAAAGGTAAAATCCCTTAATAACTTAAAATAAGGAGAAATATTCGCTCCTACAATTACGAAGACATGGATAGTGAACGGATTCAGTGGGCGACTCCAAGATATACAAAATACGTGGATAAGAGGACATTATCTAACGATTCATATCTAAAATTGATACAAATTGGGGGAGGAGAAGCGGCAAACTACTTGCAAACCAGTCATGGAATATGTTAAAGTTTTGATTCAGTATAATGGGGAGTGGGATAGTGAAAACAAATTTTGCAATTTTAATGTTTATGGAGTTCAGGTCCGAGCAGATTGTAGGTTTTCAGAGTTTGTTGATGAAATCAACAATCAACTGAATATCGGCCCGAATTTTTCAGTGGAACTGAAATACTCCTTAAAAGATAAATATCCACCCAATGGGCATAGACAATGATAAGAGCCTTTGATTTTACCTCGATTTGATAAAATTGAACTCCGATGTCACTCAATACCCATTGTGTATTGTGTTGAAGGAGAATCCAAATTCTGGTACTTGCTCCAAACCATTGTATGAAGTATGTGATGAGATTATACATGATGTAGATGTACCACATACCATTGAGATGCTAACTACAGGAAATGGGGAAGATTATGAAGGTACACAAATAGATCAGATTGGTGTAATTAACAACCCATTACATGAACAATTTGCAGAAAATCAAGTTTACAAGGGCAAAGAAACATTGATGAGTGTCTTGAAGAACCACGCAATGCGAGGAAATTTTCAATTTAAGGTGGAAAGATCATCTGCAACGAGGTTTGTTTGCATATGTAGCAAACGCAATTAATATGTAGCTAAGTATAATTTTTTAGATTTGAGTGATACCTCTGTTTTTTACACTATGTATAATTTATATATAACTTTGTTTAATTCATGTATAATTGTGTATAAAGTCCATTATCATTTCACTGAGCGTATAATGTGTGTTTAACCACCTATAATTAGTGTATAAATGATACTAATATATATGGTAAAATATCTGAAGCATATTCATATATGCATAAATGCGACTCGTGTTCGATAACTAGTCATATTTAAGATGAGAAAGCAACCTACTCTTCTTCAAAGGAATTCCTCCCATCATCAGATAAATAACATTTCCAAACAGGTTCAACCAATGCCTTTGCACTTTGTAACACCTGCCTTGCATCCTCACCATTACATGATTCTTTTTCCAACTCTAGTTGAGGGTAGATCCGTTGGAGGTATAATGTGTGTTTAATTGTGTAGAGTTGTTGTGTAAATGATATCACTTGCCCACCAGAGGAAAGACTGATATCACTGCGTCACGTCAATTCATTGGCCATTGGTAAGCTGATTGCAGATAAATTTGAAAGTCCAAAGTCGGTATACATTCCAGGAGACATAATTCGGGATATGAAAAAAACTTATGGCGTTGACTTGAACTACATGACGACATGGAGGTCTAAGGAAAAGGCGTTTCAAATAGTTAAAGAGGAAATCCTACTAATTCGTATGGGAAGATACCAAGCTACTTGTATATGTTGAAGCGCACAAATCCGGGATTAATGACTAAGCTACATAAATCAGAGGATGGATGTTTCATGTACGTGTATGTAGCATTGTATGTTTCAATAAGGGGGTGGTATTGTTGTAGACCAATTGTGGTCGTTGATGGTAGCTTTCTTAAATCAACATATAGGGGAACAGTGATTACGACATGTACACAAGATGCAGCAAGTTAGTTTTTGTTTCTCGTAGAATTTTCTATCAGATTATGATATATTTTTATACAGTGACTATACACAAATAATGAAAATGATTACATAGTGCTCATAACTATAGCTATTATTCTCTTTCTATGTTGGACTTCAAAGCCATTAGCGAATCACTGTTTCCTGATTTTGACTCTATTAGCAAGGTGGATAAAGTGGACAAATATAGATAATGCTGGTGTGGTTATTCATGAATTATCAAACTGGCTAAACTATTGTAAAACTATATATTCTACACAAGTAATTTTTAATCTTTCTCCATAATCAGCCAATATATTCTTGCTGGTTTTATTGAACAAATGTGTACTGATGGTTGTATATATTGTGTGGTTGGGTTTATATGTAGGTAATATCTTACACCAGTGTTGTCTCCTGAACCAAAATCAGTCACATATGGTGACTTTACATTTGCAGCGGGACGCTTTATTCTGGTAAGTTGTTTCGGTGTGACATCAAGGACATGATATGTATGCCCCGGACCGATATATATGATCATTTGTGATTCGCGAACGTCCGCAAGTGGATCATTTTTCACTCTATCTGTAGTTGTATCTCCATTTCCGTCATGAACATCTATATTATGCTTATCCATGTGCTCTCTAATAGTCTTTGCTCCTTCGTTGATGTTAGTTGTATGATCCTTGTTGCCCAGGTCTCCATTTATCTCAACAACCTCATTGACATACATCGGAGATCCTACAAAAGTATAAAGTATTAAACGAACAAAATTAGAACTAATAAATGTGTAATGCATGTATACAAGGCAAAAATAACTGATTAAAAATACCAAATACTCCATCACTGCCTCCTACTACTTCGTCCCTGACTTCATCGTCGCCATTGAAGCCATTTTCATGACCTTGACCAAGCACATCATATTTGTGATGAAGGCCATTTTCGAAGTCTCACTATTTAACAAATAAAAATAAAAATAAAACTCTTATTACAGTCATACAAATAAAGCACAACAATAAATGAAAAAGGTTCAATTGCAAACAACCTCCGGAGCAAACTTTCCTTATAATTTCTCTGACAATGACTCAAATGCCTTAAAGACATTGTCAAATGAAATACCAATTTGATTCCTCAGTGACGCAATCTCATGTTTAAGCTCAGACTGTCCGTCGGTCGTCGGATAGATGTTTTATATCATCACTCCAATTCACATCATCCTTAGTAGGTTGTAACCTACTTTTAGGTTGGAAAGTGTTTCTTTCTGGAATAGGACAAATGACATCATCTTGAGTCGGAAGATCTTTAGGGAGAGTAGGACTAATGAAATCATCTTGGCTAGGAAAATCTTCAGGCAGTTGCTCAGGTAGATGTTGAGATGGAACATCATTCAAATTTACAATTGTTGAAATGTGAGGCAAATCCAAATTCGACAGCTTATCCAGTGACGGGGTAATGCTATTCAGCTGTAACTATAGCCAGAGGATGTATAATACAAGTATAATGTATGAATAATATATGTATAACTATGTATAATCAATGCATAATCTATGTTATTCATTTGCAACTACAAAAATAACCAATTCCTTTAGCATGAATGAGTTGCTCAATAATGGGGTAATCATATACAATATAATGTATAATTATTTCATATATACTGTGTAAAGTACATACATTAAATCCAGATTGACTGTTAAAACTAAATTGAGCACTACACAAAGTATATAATTACAACTAGATTAACACCAAATTAATTACAACAGATTATTTATTAAAAACCAGTGATAATATATACATATAAATTTAAAATTACCTGTTCTGAGCTCAACTTGAAAATTTTATCATACAAATTATCAAGAGTTGGCTTCCTTGTGATGGTCCAATTCAAAATTCGCGGCGATCTCTTTGAAACTCGATTAGCAATTCTTTCATGCACATATGGGCAACACTCATAAAACCATGTTTGAAAAGCCAATGGTAAGCCACCATATCTGTAGGATCCTGCCTCCCTACGCAACGTATCTTTCATCGATTTTATCATTGCTACTAAAACTTTTCTTCCTCGTGGAAATGATTG